>NC_070591.1:11414527-11714527 GCF_027409825.1 Scomber japonicus | reverse complement strand
TACTCTGACTATGCTCCTTCAGATCAGAAAAAACAACCTCCTGTTCCAACCTCCAGGTAATCTATTGATCAACTGTACCTGCCAAATCTAATAAACTCCAAAAACGCTGCAACAAATTAGAATCACTCAGTTACTCACACTCTGTTGCTCTTATAAAGGCAATTATTTTTATTCCAACAAATGATTTTTATTCAAAGCATTGTGTAATGCCATTACATGCTGTGATGTTTTTGTGTAGTTTTGCCCCTCACCCCCACCCCCAGCCAACATTGCTGCCAGTTTCATGATAATTACATGGGGCCACTGACTGTGAGCATGTTTGCACATGAAACATGTCAGCCAGTTTGAGGCACTTTAAAATCAGCCTACTAATATCACCTTAAGAATTTATCAAGAATTAAAGGATTTAAATCTCAGAATTTAGAAAAACATGTCCATGCGTTTATCTTCAGTAAGCTTGCACTGCACTAGCTGCACTGTAATTTTTATTCTTCTATTGTATCTGTCTTGTTTTCTTTGAGCTTATTTTTAATTTTCTATTTAACTGTTTTTAATTCCTTTTAAATTAGTATTTTGATAATGTCTTGTGCTTCTTTGACTTAATGCCTTTTATGTTTCGTTTAAAGCACTTTGATTTTTAAAATTCCGCTCTATGAGTGTGTTCGTGATAGTGCTGTGTGTGTGTGTCACAAAAAGTCTGAGAAGTCAAGAAAAGCCTATAATTAGGGCTGTCAAAGTTAACGCAATAATGACACGTTAACACAATTCCATTTTAATGCCACTTATTTTTTTGATGCCATTAGCGCAGGTTTTGTTATGGGGATTTAAGATTGTAAGTTTATTGTCTGATCCATACTGGAGCAGAAGGTGGCAGACCCCTTGACTCACCTGTAGTTTAACCCTCTAGCATTAAGTCAGATAGCAAGTAGCAGGGTATAATAGATAAAAAGATATTATGAATGGTAAGTTCAGCTTCAAAGCACTGCTAGATCAGCGTGTCGACAAGTCCAAAGTTATTTGTAGTTACTGTTGATGTGTACTGAGTTAACATTGAAGTACATCTTGTTAGCGAAGCACACAGCTGATGCTAAAGCAAGAAGTCTCGTTAGCTGTGAACCATCCCGCTTGCAGCAAACCACACCTTATGGAGGACAAGGGTCTCCAATTATTTAGTCATTTAAAAGCTTTTTTATTTTTAAGCAGTCGAGCAGGAAATGTTGGGTTTGCATTGGCGGTAACTTTACAAGTCTCTGTTATGATTGCCCCTTGGCAGGCCTCCAGAAAGCTGGCCAATCAATGCAGAGTGAGCTAATAGGGAGGGACACCTTATAAGAGACAGAAGCTCAAACGGACTACTAGGAGACAGAGGCTGAACTGAGAGACTGCATAAAAGGGCCAGTACAAGATAAATAACTTGTTTTTGAACTGTGAATCATGCAAAGCTAATCTAGTAGAGTCAAAAAATAAGTGATTTCCAACAATAAATGCATTCATTTGCATAATGCAATCCCAGCTTGTCCACTCTTATGTTGATAAAAATGTTATCTAAGCAAAATATCCGCTTAGTGTAAATCTTAGATAGATAAAAAATATTGCAATTAATTTGTGATTAATCATGATTACTGTAACTGTTTTATCACTTTACAGCCCTACCTATATTACATTTTCCACAACCAACGGATGCATAAATACATAAAAACAAACAAACACACAAAGTTTACCTAAAGAAATCCTCCACTGATTAGAAGTTTGAATCTGTGCTATCAACAACTGTATATTCTGTCCTTGAGCAAGAGCCTGGACTCCTGCTGAGTAATTGTGTGGCGCTCTAAATAAGGGTGTCAACTTCTGTAAGAGAGAAATAAAGAGGAAATTGGAAACTCTCTCTGCAGGCTAGTGCAAATGGGAGATGAGGAGAGGTAACTTGATGGATTTCTCTCCCCATTCCAACGCCTCCAACACTACCTGCCAGCTGGCCAGACAGAAGCAGAGACTTCTGGGATAGATTTATGTGTAGTGGTGGGTCTAAATTGGCCCCACATCAGGATGGCCTCTCACTAAAGTATTAATAATGATGGTTCCTGTTGGAGTGTGTGTGCAGGGTTCTGGCAGCCTTTACACGTCTGGCTTGCCCTCTCTAAGCTGTTCTCCGTCAGCAATACCACACAAGCGCGCGCACACACACACACAAAGAAGCACATTACCAGAAGCACTTACAAAGACCAACACACATGCATTCATGCACACACACCACCTCCTCATCCCCACTTGGCTCTGGATGAACCGACCGCAACACACAAAGAGGCTCAGGAGATAGAGCGTGATGACTAAAACTGCTTCTCATTCATCACTCTCTTTTCAACTCTCTCTCTTGCCTCTTTACTCACCCATCATAAATACCATTGGTGCGAGAAAATCTATTTCCCCCATGTCCTCACACATGCACACTAAAATAGAGTCATTACAATGCCTGTCCAAACAATCATTTTCACGTCTGAGGATAGTTGGGTGATACTCAGCTCAAATGTGCTCAATATGCTCGGCAAGCCAGTGGCTTCTGAGCTGAAGTGCCAGTATTGAATATGTACACAAAGAAGTGTTTATCTAGCAGATGCTGAATGGTTTGATTCTGACAATATGCTTCTACTACTGTAGCAACAGATTTTTAAGGCTTTTGAAACCACAGCTAAGAGAGACAATTGCAAAACTGTCCTTTCTGGCCACAATTGGACTACTATTATGAATCACTGAAGGCCAAATCACTTATATCTTTCCATGTTATTTTAGATAAATTCACAGACAAAAAGTGTTCATATAATTAAAAAAATATGATAAAAAGCAGTGTTTTGTGCATTTGTCAATTGATTAAAATTGAAGATGAATACCTTTTTTATCACTGTGTTCACAAACTTGATAGACTTACAGACAATTACTGTAGAAAACATAAATAACCTTTAAACCATTAAATCAATGTGGAAGTGGTTTTTAAATGTTAGTGGTGACGTGAACCTTTTCATTGTTAACGATCACAGAATACTTTTAAGACTGAGACATTCAAGTGCGGTTGTTGAGTTAGTCCTGAAGCGCTCTTGAGGGAATACAGTGACATTTACTGAAAAAGAAACTACATAAATGTGGAAACATCATGTAATGAATAGCCTTCTGTGAAACCAACTGAATTCAAACTGACTGAAAAGCATCCTTGAAAAGCAAGGTTAATGTTCAGGGTTGTGTTTAAGGTTGAATGGGTGTCTGTGGTGAACAATATCAAAATAAAATTGTTCTTCAACTCTATGAATGACCAACACAGAGACAAGAAAGAAGCACTCCCCCAAACAAAAAAAATAAATGCTTCTGATCTTTGCACTTTCAACAGTGTAAAAGTGCCGTACACTTAAGGGTATTTTGAAACTAGAACAATTACCTGCCTGATGGTTCTCTTCAATATGAGCTCAGTCAAGACAGAAAATATGGCAAAGCCCTTTCATCTTTTGTCACTATCTATTCCTCTATATTCTCCTCTTCACTGCTTTGATGTCCCATTTCCCACATTTTAGCGCCCTCTCTTGCTTACTTTCTTTCTCCTCTATCCAACATCCTCTTCACTTATACACTAGCCATGCGGTTGTGCTCTTTACAAAACACCATAGCCATCCACAGTGGCAGCCTGAGAACTGTCACTGAGGCCGTTAGAAAACCATTAACAACGGATCAAGCTCCTCCACTGTAATCACAGCCTTATTTGCTTTGGAAATGGTGGGTGAAACAACAGTCAGTTACGACAGGGCAATGTGGCCCAAGTCTTTTTTTCCCCCCTATCTTTTTTTTTTTTTATTATTTTTTTTATTTTTTTGGGGGGTGGGGGCATTTACGACTTCATTAGATAGTAGGCAGAGAAGATGCAGACAGGCAGCAAGGGGAAATGACGACAGCCATGCAGCATGCAGAGTCATGATTCAGCTATTGGGGCACTCCACAAGCCTTCATTAAAAAGTCTCAGATGTAAGACTAAAGCACAATTTTATGCAAATATGTCGAGAATCAGCAACACGTGTAAGCGGGACAGAAATAAAGAGGGAGAAAAGAAAGAGAAATTATGCAAGAGAAGCAAGTGGTCTCGTGGTGGGAGAACACGGTTTCTGTTTAAACTGTGCAACAGCCAATTTGGTGACCAACAGTGGTCCAAGACACAATTTACACGACTCAGATGTTAGATTCTGGTACTGTTTATGCAAATACGCCGGGAACCCCAACAACACGTGCAAATTGAACAGAAAGAAACAGGGAGAAAAAAAGAGAAATTAGGAAAGAGAAACTAGTGGTCTTGTGGTTAGAGAAAACAGTGTTTTAAAAAGAAATCTGTTCAACAGCCAATTTGCCAATCAACAGTGGTCCAAGTGACGAGTTACATGACTCAGATTTATGCCCTTTAAGCATTTGCACTAAAAGAGAGCTCGTTTTAGTGCAATTCAGCAGAACATAACATTTGTACCATTAGCTGGTGACTAAAGCTGGATGCAAAGCCACATTCCACTTACTTACAGCATATACTAACAGAAAGTATCAACTGCATTACAACTATAGGTGACTACTCTGACTTATGGTGCATGTATAGTATGCAGACAGAAATACAATGTGATATAATTTGTGCGCAAACACATACACACACATACATGCAATGCTGCGAACTGTCAAAAAGAATCAGAGCTATTCTGAGGAATGCAAGAGTGAACTGATTATTACAGACAAGCACACACATGCACGCACACACACACAGACACATACACACACACACACAGACACACACATACACACACACACACACACACAAAGTAACTCTAGTGGTTTCCAGAGGAGGAGAAATACCATTATACAGTTAACTGTACATTACAAATGGGCTGCCAACTGTCTCTGGAGTATCACATGACCGCCAATGGCTCCTACGATTGGCTGGCTGGCAGAACGGCATGAGTATCAGGTTAGCGATTGATTGGGTGACGTGTGGTGGAACAGATGGAACAGAGAGGAAGTGTATTCCCAGGAAACCATACCAAACTATTGGGTTTTTCCACAGGCAGGCAGGTGAGGTGGACACACACACACACACACAGAGTCTAACAAGACAATTCCTAAACCTACACCTCTCTCTCTCTTTGGGTCTTTCTGGCTCTCTCTCCAACCCTCACAGGCTATTTGGTTCTGCATAGATCTTCATTATATTTAATTACCTACTCAGGTTTCACTGGAATGACTCCACGTGTGAGTGAAGTGGGGGGCATTTTTTTCCTTTCCCAATTCTGAAGCCATTTTTTATCTGTCTAAAAGGTACAATAAATTAACTAAAGACAAAAAGCAGAATTGACATACTTTTCCATGGATAGATTTACAGTATACTGGAGCTAAACTCAGAAATCAGACTGTAAGCCTGCTTTCTCTTAACAAGATTCATGCTGTTATTGGCTGACCAAAGAAAACATCAAACACGGCTGGTAATGTTGAAAATGGAGAAAATCTGACATAAAAGCCAGCATAACTTCAAAATGTATAAGCAAGGAAAATATCCATGCAGCTGTATAGCAGCCAACAAAAGCTGTTGCTTATATTCAACTATTAAGCCGACTTACATCAGGGACCTAGTTTTTTGAACTGTTTAAGCTGACTCTCCTCTCTTTTCCTGCATTTTTGACTAGTTCACTAAGTGGCAGTAGCTACCGTATTTCCTCAAATAGTGTCTTTTATTCATCTCAACTGCAGCGGGTACCAGGCTTTTGATGATGAGTGATAAGGTCAGCTGAAAAGACAATCGGCTGCCCTCTGCCAGCCCTTGATGCCTCTCCAGAGCAAAGAAAATCATCCATGACCATCACCATCCCAGACACCACTTGCTCAGCCAGTTGCCCTCTGGAAGAAGGTACAGAAGCCTTAAAAACAGAATGAACAGATTTAAAAACAGCTTCTTTCCGTGGGCCTTCAGGATACTTAACACCCATATGAGCCATTAATGTGCAATAAACTTACTTATGTGCAATATATTAACTGCCTTACTCATCATGCCTTTTTATGTAATTATTTATTCCATGCACCTGTTCTGTTATGTCATGTTATATTGTATTCTTATTTTCTCTTTGATCTGTGTTTTTATCTGTAATGCACTGTTAGTAGCAGCACTCACAATGTCATTGTATAGGTGACTGTACAATAACAATAAAGACTATCTTATCTTATCTGTATTGGAAGCAACGTTATCTCTCTATTTAAACAATATTACATCTCCTCTGTCCTCCTCCCCTCTCTCTGACAGTTGGCTAGAGGGCTACACATGTTCATCCATCCTTGTTTTTTCCCAAACCTGTTTTTGGAGCCGGCCTTAATTTGTTCATATCAATCAATTTTTCACTGCTTTTGAAAATCCCAATAAATAATGTGACTGTGCCTTCCAGTATAAATCACTGAAATTAAGCTGACAACAAACTGAAAAAGTATAACACATTGGAACTAGGACCAAGGACTTATGGGATTAGTATTTGGGAATTACAAAAGGGTAGAGAGTAGTGCAGGTCTGTAAGTGAGATTTGAGAAGCAAAATTCTCAGCATCCCGCAAAGGGAAGGAAAGGACAAATTTAACTTTACTTCCATCTTTATGGTGTTTACATTTGCCTACTGTGAACATTAAGTGATGTTTTGCCTGTAAATAGATTGTAAACACTATAAGATGGGAAAACTCACTTGACTAACAATGAAGTTTTGCTGTATACTACATTACAAAAGCCAACAGGCTATACAATATTGGCCCTGTGTACAACTGTATCATATTCTTGGGTCCGTCTGGTTGAGAAACTCTGTGGGAGGCATAAGAATTGCTCAAGAACATGGCAGGCTAGTGATTTTATTTACCAAGAGCAATCTGAGCTGGGCTTCTGAAAATAGTCTCATCTCATTCCTCCTCGGTGAACTATATAGTATACATTTCAATATTTACTTGGAGGAAAAAAAGACTTAAAAGAAAATCCATCTGCATAGCTTCCCTCCCCGGGTTCATTCAACAATACCATTTTTTCTCTGGGGGAAAATAAATTGTTCAATATTTCTCCGCCATTACACGGGAACCAAAATGCGGGAAAAATAAACAAAAGCAACTGGAAATAGCTTCAGGGGCAGCTAAACAAATGCTTTGTGGAATACTCTTTTCGTTGATGCCTTTCTAGTTTTCTGTCTGGTAGGAGGTCTATTCATTCACTCTGAAAAAATGTAGCTCATCTGTACCCTTAGGAAAAGCCTGTCACTGCAGTACCATGTACACGTTTCATACCCTTACTATTCTTTTCCTCTAAAGTATAATTACATACCCAGAGTGACCAAAATATACTTTTTTCATTCCATTTTAATCCAATTCGAAATGACCAGCAAACTGCAGTCCTTGACATCTCTCCAAAATACTAACACAAACAGAGTCACCAGCTCTTTCTTGTATGTGCTATGTCATAAGAGGTAGCATCTCAATTACCCAACCAGTCTCAATTACAAGGAAAGCAACAAGTCAAATCTTTCACCATGTTCCCACCCACAAATTATGACAATTATGTTCAATTGAGCACCTAGCTGAACATTTAGCACCATAGCAAAGGGTTAAACCTTGGTCTCAGCAGTGGTAGTGTGGCTTTATCCTCTTACCTCATGGGCTGCAGTACCAGCAGTCTATAAATTAATTTGCTTGGGATGAAACAAAATTCAGATACAATAATTATTTTGTATAATTTACAATTTGTATCATTTGTATCAGATTACAAGTCCTGACTAGTCATCACTAATACAGTCGTATACATACCACTACATACTCATGCTGGAAAACTGCTATTATTTAATCCTTTAATTATGACTAAATTGGTGAATCAAAAGGAACATATCAAGTCTCATAAGAACCTAATATTTGTTTGTTATTAAGTATCTGTGGAAAATGTGCCTTTGGGTACAAACATCCACACCTGCTTGTACCAGTATTTTTGAGTGTGCTGCCCACTGTGTTGAATTCTACTTTGCGCAATTGATCTGTGGGGGTTTACAAAATGTCCTATGAAATCCAGCTGCTGTGGACACATCAAATACCACTCGCCAGATAAGAATACGTATCTGCGCTGTCGGTGCACTATGTCTAAAAGGCTTACAAGCCTTGCAAGCGAGAGACTGCCACATTATAGAGGGAATGATTTCAGGTGCCAAACCTCAGATATGATGAAATGTTTTGGTGCCTGGGCAGGTATACACAGATAAATCAATGAAGGATAATGAAAATTGTAACCAAAAAAACTTGTTCCATTCAGACTCATTCATTCCACTCAGAGCTGCAGCTGTTGTACTCAGCACTTTCAACAACCCTTAATGCTCGCCAAAATAAAATAAAAAAAGATTTCTACAGTGTATAGAAGATGAGAAAAGATTAAAGCTTTTCTGAAGATTATCTAAATTTCCTTAGCCAGTAAGGTGATCATGCTAGTATCTGTGTAAGAATGAGCTTTTAAGCATCCTTTGAGAACCCCATGGACACCGTATTCTACCTCTGAACAGTCTTTAATTCAGAATTATTAGCTTTGGAGCGCACAACCAGATGGACAGCATTATGATCTCAATCCCCAAAGGGTGTTTTCGGATTACATGTCAGAAGTTTAACAAATGTTGATATCAGCTGCTTTTTCTATTACAATTCACTCTGATACTGATTTCATTGATGTAATTCCACTCCCTCTAACCAAAAAACATGAAGTGTTTACTGTTGTTGGGTCAGGTAATCACATATGCAATCACTTTAGACAAACAGCTTGGGAAGATCATTGAAAAACAAGCTTTGATTTTGGTTCATGAAAACTGACATGGGACTGCTTGGTTTAAAATAAACTATTTACAGAAGGTGTGAAAATGTCCTGGATGTGCCATCAATTTATCTTCTGTGCACCTACCCTAATGTGTTTAGTTCCTTTTACAGGTGCAATTAAAATATAGCTACTGGGAATTTGCAAATTCATTTTAACTAGGTTTACTATCTCTACATCATACCCTTAAGATTTGAACTCCAGGTTAAATCCATGTCCAGGAAGCACTACTTTGGTAGCCTAAATCCATGTGTAATCTGTGTCAGGGAAATTGCTCCCATGTGTGTTAATGCTACTGACAGCACTATTAGGCCTCAGTATTAATGGCTTGCTGAAACACACAGCTAAACAAACAACTGCCACAGCTAGCTAACCCTGTCTTTGCCCTGAGGGGTCTATATAGGCTAGAGATGTTACTTGGCACTTCATACAGTGGCAGCTGTGCTAACAGCCACAGCTTGAGTGGTCTGAAGTGCTAATGGTTATGACACTACAGTGATAGCATTATCACTAAATACCAGAGAAGTGTATTGTTGTGCTGTATAGTCATAATGATCTCCCAGTTAATTAACTCTTATGAGGTAAACTCCCCTAGTGACTTTGTAATATTTCATTGAGACTGTCTCTAAAAGTGTTGCAGAGCATCACTCTCAATCCCTCAGAAAGACTATTCAGTGCAGACAAATTGGTTACCTGTGTTGAGTATCCATTAAGAATTTAAGATGTGCCTTATTCAGAAATCAATCATTTAATCAATAATAATATTTTTGACTGGCACTGAACTGAATTAATACATAAGATCTTCTCAAAGTAACAGAATTGAGAAATTTTACCAACAACAATGCTTGGAAAAGATCATTTTATCAAGTATCTATTGGCCAATATTAATTTAATGCCAATTGATGTACTATAAATATATCTGATTATCTCAAGCATATATTTTAGTGCTTATAGATAAATGCTGTTTATCTATAATCACAGCTTTTTCAATTACACAAATGATTAATTAAAATTATAGTTGCCACAAAGGTCAAGAGAGCAGCCCACTGTACAGAAGAGCTACTGAATCATCAGTCTGCGGTATATTTCCATCCATTTTGATGGACATAAGTATAACACTTAAGTTCAGTGCAGTTGAACCGTTTCTTGGTAGTCAGTTCTGTCAGAAGTTGTTGAGTAACAGTTACTGAGTTTGTTTTGAGAAAATGTTGCTGAACACCTTGTGGGACACTGTAATTAATGCAGCATATAATATGTTATTGTAGTGTCTGGGTCAGCAGAAATTTACATGGCGTCTGTAAGTTTTCAGGGTTTGTGCTAAGCAGTCAACATCAGCTGTCCATACTGAAAATTCAACACCGAACACCAATAAATGGCTGTAATTAAAATAATCTTTTTTTCCACCCATCTCACTCTTAAAAAGGGGGAAACAAATCATAATCCAGAGGAAACCTACAAAAACAGAAGTTTTCTGGAATATTCCAAAGCTTAGCTGTTTCAATGTGTAAGTGAATTCCCCCTAAGCTCCCACTTCCTTCCTCCCCCTGACACAAGGTTGCTATGGTCTCAGACTGGGTTCCCTGTGGGATGAACATGAGATATGTCTCTGAGATATGGTCATACACTCTCACTGTACTGTATATATGTATGTGCCAATAGAGAGGATGGTGGGGCTATGCCTGGACACTATGTCTGTATGTGTTTGTGCAAATGTGTGTTTTGACATTACAAGTCTGTGTGTGCCAGAATTCTTACCAGTGTTCTGTATTGGATGTGTGTGAAAGCTTTGCCTATAGTAAATCCCCAGAGGCAGCAGCCTAACCCAAACATTCGGCTGTCAATCACTATAAGCCACCAACCACGGTCGTGACCCGGGAACAGGAAGAGGCCTTGTTGTCCCTGAACGGATCTTACTGTGCAACTCTGGAGGGAGCCATGTATATAGAGATCTATCTGTGTGTTTAACTATGCAGTATAGTGAAGGTTTCAGAACCTACTTGTGGGAGCAGAAGTGTTACACTTTTTGGATCTGACTCCAATGATATTAGCTTACTGTAACACAAGAACAAACTGCTAAAATTTCAGAAATAGAATTATAATATTATAATGTAATGTCAGTGAAATGCTGCAATTAAATGAACAGCATCATTGGACACATCTCCAACTTTTGTTAAATGCATGATTACAGAGCAGTTAATATTCCTAGTGTCCTTTGATCTACAGTTAAAAGTCCCTTGCACATGAAAAATCACCCTAGTCTCAAGGTCCGAGCACTCTTGTCTAAACTGACTGGTTAAACTGTATCACATTTAATGACAATGGAGAGGGATTCAAGAAGTAAATTTACAAAAACTTATCTATGGTAGATACATGGGGGGAAAAGCTTCCAATCTAAGAGAAAACCATACTTCCCTGGCTTACATATACGTGCATGATGTGCATCCCCCACTGCATTTCTTAATTCTCAATTTCTTTCCTACATTCATAAAGCTTAAAGCAATGCTCTAATTTATTACAGTGTACATGGTCCATTAAAACAAGGAGAATAAAATAAGCGGTCATAAATACAGGGTGGCCTCAGTATATGTGTAACATGGTTGAAGTTGGGTCATTAAAACCTTAAAAACACAAATGTTACTCTCTTTAACTCTTCGCCATGTTGACACGTGCGACTTTTTCTTTCTCTCCTCCCCTTACCATTTCAGTTTCTTTCCTAATTCATCCATTATTTCATCCTCTCTTTTTTTTTGTCACCTGTATCTGGATTTTTAACGGGATCAACAGATACCATGATGATGTATAAATTAGGTAAACCAAAATATTATTTCTTACATTCTGTGTATGATAGTACAGAGGATGGCTGGTGAACGAATGGCACCTATGAAAATATTTACCCAAGGTACATTTCTCGTGACATTCTCCGTTCTCCCCAATTTTCCACTTTACATCCAAGGAGTCTTAATACTGATTAAAACAAAAACATGGTCTTAGGACATCAGGCACTTAGTGGTGATAAGTGGTGAAGCTGCTGGGGACTGGGGATTAAGTGACATAGTGTAGTTTCAAAAAATGGTTGGAAAACAGTTAGGTAACAAATAACAGCATAAGAGATTACCTGGAGGAAAGAAAAACAAGATGAAACATACACACACACATACAATGGAGATGCTTTCAAAGAATGGAGCTTCATCTTTCCCCAAGGAAATTTAGCTAACTACTAGCTACTAATCAGATGCTTGCTCATGAACAGCCATTTATCTTTCCCTTCACTGGGGAAGCGTTTATAAGCTCTGTTAGTAACGTGGAAAGCAAAAAAAGCCACATCATCTTCTCTCAGAAACCCCCATAGTTTTTCATTGCATGTTTGTGTGTGGATGCATGGTTCGAGAGCTTATGTAAATGTGTATGATATGTAAATGTTATGATTTTCTGACTTTTAAGTTAAAAGGTTTTATTTCATTAGCCAGAGCCTCCTACTTTCCCTTCAAAGGCTAATGCAATCAGTAATAAAGACAAATGTTCTTTTCTCTGTCTAGTATTTGTGCGTCAGTGGTTGTAAGAGAGAGTCAGCTTTGTTGGGTGTCCGGGTGTGTGATGAAGTATGTGAAAGGTTGACGGAGAGAGTGTGAGAAAAGGAACAGACAGAGAGACAAAAACACATGTTCTGTGTGTTTGTCTCTTAGCCAGTGAATGAAATATACGGCCTGAAGTGTGTGTGTGTCCTGGCACGTGTAAGGTGGTGTGTGGGCGTCGAGAGGGAAAGCTCATAAAACCCATGATCACACTGATGAGGTCACGGGGAGTGAAACCGGAGAAAGCCTTTCATTTCCTGTCTCATTCCATCCCTCTTTCGTACCTCCATTCATCCATCTCTTCTCCCTACCCTCCTGCCTATACTTTACTGCTGCTTTTCACCAGTGATGCCAAAGTCTTTCTCACCCTTTGGCTATTTGGAATTTGTCACCCAATACTGGAAAACAAGAATAAGACATACTTTGTGTTTCATACAGTGAATACTGATTTATGCATTCAGATTTAACAAATGAGACAAGAAAATATTATTCTTAGTTCTCATATTAAGACTTTTTTTTTTTTTTTACTACCAATGTGCTCACACAGAGTTTTAGCGTATAAGTACGAATGACTGTAGTGATATACTCTTGCGGTGCCTTTTTTTAAAAACACAGAAGCAAATAAACAAGTCTATTTCTCAGTTTTTTGTTTCCTCAAAAGGTTAATTTCAGCCAAAACATCACTAACCACATGCAGTTTATACAATATTGATCTTCCCATCCAACTCTCTGCCAGAAAGATGAGTGTAGTTACCAAAACATCCAACTATTCATTTACAATGATTAGGACTGTTGGAAAAAACAAGAACCTGACTATTAAAGAATAATCCATTGTGCCTCAAAATTTGGATTTGGATCCAGCTGTTGGGCATGTGTTGGAAGTATACAGACAAGGTCAGTGGAGAGTTGGTTGCAGCCTGCTGTTCTGCAAGGCCACAATTCAAAGAAGCTACAGGGAAGAAAGTTTGCTAAACAGTTGGTTTCAGCAAAGTGAAATCCCAATTTGAGTCTGTCACCAGATGCTTTGAGCAACATGTCAGTACAATCTTTGTTAACACTGTCAGTAGTATGTGTGTAGGCCACAGAGACTAGTATTTCCTCACAAGAATTGAGATCTGTAACCAAAGGGAGACCGTATTGTTGTCAGTGGTTGCACTGCTAACCTAGAGTTATTTTCTGTTAGTGCAGTGACAATTGCAGTCACACTATCAATCATGGAAGAGCACAAAGGAAAGTGGACGACAGGAAAGGAGATGTATTTTTACCTTCAGTAGCACGTAGCATAAATGTCAGTCACCTAAGCCTGTAGCAGGAGGAAGACCAATATACAGTATAGATGAATGTTGTGTGTATATCTGTATGTCACTTTTGTTAAATCAGCTACAGTATTCACATACCTTCTGAGAAGTGTGAGAGTTGAACAGTTTAGTGGAAGTTGATAGAATTATCTATAAATATTAAAAGCTAGCTGTACATGTGATGCTTGTCTTAAGGATATAAAGATGGCAATATTGGTCTGTCTGTCTAACTGTCAGTCCACCTTTCCATCCAACTATTTTAGTCCGAAGCAGAAACTTGCTGAGCACATTCATGTTGCCAAGAGAATAAACCATTTCAGTTTTATTGCCCGCGTTTCATTTCCTTCTACACTACCCAAGAAAAATGGGTTTACTTTTTATATCAGATAGCAAAATAATCAGAATGGTGTTTGCCTTTCCAACACTTATTTGTATTGTTGGTTGTAAAAAGTGCTTCAGGTTTTAGGGGTTGTTTTTGCTGTTCTTGTCTGGTTTTTTGACAGGTGGTCTCTGAAATCAGAGATCAACAGAGAAAGCTGTGTTCTCCCTTAGTGTGATATATTTTTACTAGCTGTGAAGACTTTTCTCTGTGCTACTGTGTAGAAAAAGCTAAGATGTTTTCTGTCACCCCAGTTTTCTCCATTGCTGGATTTTGAAAGATAAAAGAGAGCTGATAAAAGAGAACTATGCACAGCTACATGCAATATTTTTCTTTTTACCTTGACTTTTAATAACCTAGGAGTCGTGAAACAACAAATAACGGGGAGGTTTCATGAGTGAAAGAGTGACATTCATTTAATAGTGTGCTTACCATCAATTTTCTTCACATTTCACCAAAACCTCAAGGCACACCTGAGCTCACTCTGTAACACAACAGCTGACAAGCAGTGCAACAGAGGACAACTGAGAACTACACAAATACTCCCACAGTCGCTCTGCTTCTTATCGCAGCTTCATTACTGGTCAGTGTATGACAAAAACTCTGAGGGGCAGCAGTAGCTGGCTGCCAGATTGCCTGTCCCATCTGTGTCCTCACGTTTAGCACAGGGAGGAAAATTATAGGCAGGAAAAGCAGGTATGATGCTGAGGGAAGCTGTGTCCACTTGTACGAACGCATGTGTATCCCAAGACAGAAATGCTGGAAACATTTCAACAAAGGCCTGTGCCAAGCTACAGCACATGAGATCAAACAAACAAAATACAACAAAATGACAAAGGAAGTTATCATCAAACAAAATAAGGTATCTTGATTAGAAAATGTGATTCCCTTTGAAAAATGAGTGTGCAAAGACAGACAATGTGAATCTAGTCGGCATGTGTCTGCATGAGTTTTCTCAGATCATCGCTAAACAAACTGCCACTTCTGATTAATCTTGATAGAATATCTCGTTGTGTTTGTGTGTCCAGAATATATTCCATTTGTTCCCCCCAAGGGAAGATAGTGAAGCAGCAGCCCTAACAGTGATTAGGTATTCAGCATTCAGTATAAGGTTTAGCACTGGGGACCTCAGGCTTTCTCAGAACCATATTTTATGTTTTTTTTTTTTTTATTTATTCCAGTTTCATAAAAACAAACAAATTAGATAATGTGAATGGGGAGTCTGGGATTAATTTTGAAGCAGCTGATTAGTGTGTGTTTGTGTATGTGTGTCCTGGGATAATTGTGTCTGGGACCATGCCTAAAAAGCCTTCAGGCTTTACTGCAGTCTGGAAGATAGAAACCGTCCCTCCCCTCTTCCTATCCCTGTCTCTGCCCATCCCCCATCCAGCCCACTCATTCAGTCTTCATATTTTCCTGTTGTCTGGAGGAAAAACATATTCTTTAACTGGTGTCTTATTTCTACTTTCCACAACTGCACACATCTACCTCTCCCATCTTCCTTTCCTCCTGGTTTAATGCCATTCTCCCTCTTTTCCATTCTCATCCATGCTCCTCCTCTCCCACATGAAGCAGATCACTCTGCTGACTGTCTAATTTGTCAAAATTCTGCATCCTGAGAAAATGCGCGTCAAGAGCGGAAGGTGTACAGGAAATATTTTAATGTTGAAACCTCAACTGCATAAGTAGTCAGTCTTTTTACAATTTTCATCCTGATGTGATGACATGTTGAGTCCTTCAGTTGTTTTTGTTGGTTATTTTTTTCAAGAGCCCACAAAAACAGTAAACAAAGTCTGCTTTGAATAACAGATACAAAGAAGTATGTAGACAAACCGTTCAGAGCAGCACAAAACAAAATATATCTTGACGAGCTGAATTAGAATGTTTCCATTAAACTATGTTAATAATATCTAGGCATTATTATATTTATTAACAATAGCAACTAAAGTATGAAATTATCAGCAATACAGCTGAAGTGCAAATGATGAAGCAGCCCCATCAGAGACTCCTGTTCAGATCAGTAAATGGCAGGTGTGTGCGAACAGCCAGCCACGAAGTTGACAAACACAAGGGACATTTTTGCCTAGAATTAGGCAATCAGATATAGGGCTAACCCTAACCCCAATTAAACAAAACAATATACCGGCTGAGAAAAAACACTACTTAACAAAACTAAAAATGGGATATAAAAGTTTCCCAGCCGTTAATGAAACTATGAGGAAGTTTGGTTTGAGGTTATTTAACTTGGACCTTCAACATTTTCATTACATTATCTTAAAACTACAAGCATTTTTTACAGAAAATGTGAAAGAGCTGCAGTTTAAAACATGCAAGCTCCCACAAATAATACAGACATTGGTTGAATCTGTATTATTTTGATTGAACAGTAAAGGGCCATTCCTGTAAGTGCACTTAAAATGTTGCCTTCTAAAACGGCTTGTTCATTTCTGTTTATCTGCTTGTAAAAACCGAATCAGAAATTAGATCATCATGGAGTAATTTGCCTCTCAGTAGGTTTGTGTGTAACTTCCAATCCTAAATCTTTCTCAGTCGCTAATAATGAAGTATTTATAACACTATAAAGTTAATCATTGTAGGACCCTGATCAGGTCCAGGCCGATCCTTCCCCTCTGAGGGTCCACATTCAGAACCCGGACCTCCACCCGTTCTCCAGGTCCCAATACCAGGCTGCGGCGGCGCTGGCTGACCGGCAGCTTGTCCAGACTGATGTTGCTTTTGTGGATGAGGCCTGAGCGGCCGACACCGATATCTACAAAAGCCCCGAAGAGAGTAGTGTTGTCCACCCGGCCCGTCAGCACCGCACCCACCCGAAGATCACTCATGGACACAATGCCCCGCTTAAAGTCCGCCTGGCCAAAATCTGGCAGTGGCAAAAAGAGAGATTAACAGAGAATATCAAAAATGAGGTGGCTTGTCAGAAGTTAGGGGAAACACCTACAACAAAAACAGGTGGGGGTAGGAGCTAGCTACAATGTTTGGGAGGTGAGAAAGGAAAAAGGGATGAAGGGAAGCAAGGGGGAAGGAACAAAATGACAAACAGATATTAAATTTCAAGCTGTAACCCAATGCTCGTCTCTGCATACTTCCACATTTCTCAGCATTCTAATCCACCCTTCTTTCCATTTCGCCTGTTCATGAACAATCTTTTTCCTTTCTGTAGCATTAACACAAACAAGGAAGGCCCGTGCCCCAGGAAATAGTCCGGTCCAATTATCCTCCCCACAGCACTGATTTCATGCGGTAGCCTCGGCCCATCTGTTTACTCAGCTGAGCACTGGCTAGGAGGCCAAGCGTAGTGTTCTGCAACCGAATAGGGCCAACCTGAGAATGAACCTTGAAGCTGCGTTCCTTAATTTTGAGAGGAGTTATCCAGCCCTTACCCAGTATCCAGGCTTCACTATTCTGCACATGAAACTCTATGAAAAAGGAGAGCCTGGTAAAAAGGCATGGACATGATTTAACATTTACTGATTTACAAAAAAATGCCAGGCAGTATGTTATAATGTAGGATAAGGCTACATTAGTGGCTAATTTATTTTTCTGTCCATTCCTTGTATTGGGTTTCCTGAAACAGCGAGTCTAGTGTTGCAGTCACAATTGTGCAGACACACATTGTACCTTTGGTCAAAGATGTTTCTGAATTTTGTTTTATTTTCAATTAGTTACTGGTAATTGGTACCATCTTCTAAATCCCTGCTCTCAGTGTCTTACTATTTTTCCCAACAGCCCAAAAACAACAGTTCATTTTTTAAAGAGAGGCTTTACAGTCTTAATGAGGATTTGAATAAAGATTTTAGCAACGCGTACATATAAACATAAATATATAATATATAAATGTTAGTTCCATCATCAACACAAGGGTTTACGCCAACTGCTTTTAATTGTATACACTTTTTTCAAAAAGTCATTATAAAAAGAGAGGAAAAAAGAAGTGAAAGAGATATGACATTAATTCCTTTGGAAAAAAAACTAATTAGAGCTGCAGCACAGCTGGTGAAAACTTAAAAGTTTGTGACTGTATGTGACTTTATTGGTAAGTTTATGTGTGCCTAAACTCAAGAGTATGAGGTTAAGGAGAAAAACAGAGGCCTTTGTGTATGTGTGTGTCTGCAAGATGTTCTGTCCAATAACACAGTCTGCTGGACCCATCACACCCTGTCAGAAACATACTGCTAGTGTTGTTGGACTATGGGGAGGAAGCCACAGCACTGTCAGATCCTATCATGTTACAGTGCCAAGACATGCTTATTATAATAAAGGCACAAGAAAAGTCAGTGTGTGTGTTTTGTGACTAGCAAACCAGTCAAGAGACTGGACAAATACAAGTTCAACTTTCTATCAGTCAATAGGGACCAATAAAAGGACACTATGAAAGGAAGATGAGACACTACGAGAAGTTACTGCAGCTCCTGGGTTGCAGATAAGTGTAGTCTATGAAATCTCATATAATTCAACACACTGATAGTTTTTTGTGTTCAGTGAAAAGATTTTTCCACATAAATATATGTGGGAATAACAGATGTATAACCTAGGGGACATACTGAGAAATACGAATTTAACTCTAATTCTGCTTGTGTGTAATGAACTTAAACGCATATAAACATTGTTTGCTTGCTTTTACAATCTGAGACATCAAACTATTACAGGAATCTGCATAAATGCTGAGTTTTACATACTGAGTTTTACTCTTGGTAATTTTTGCTTTTACACTTTGTACAGTATTCCTGTTCTTCTCATTCACGGCTTTGGTCTCAGTTTAATTTTAATCACCCGGTCAATCAGGTGTTTTATCGCAAGAACAAATTCCAAAAAAATAGTCAGTATCAATACGTCTGTGTGACTGTGAGTGGCAGTGGTCTTACTTTGCCGTATGTCAAACCCAGGAGGCTGCGTGAGGCCATCTATGATGAGTTTGAGGGTCTCAGGTGTGGTGTCCATTGTCCTGGCCAATTCCTCGACACTGCTGGTCTTAACCTTGTTCTCGACACACTGTTGCAGGCCTGCACTTCCGATCTGATCAGCACTCCCACCAACGAGGGACAGAAATCTGGACAGGAGGGATTTGTATAAAAAATATGTAAAATATAGTGTAGAATTGGAAAAATGACATTTTCAAAACTTTAAAAAATTACAAAAACAAATTGATTTCTGTATGGTGGGTAAATATATGCACACATGTTTGTATGGCGGCCAGTGTTCATACATGCCCTAGTCAGGCTACAGCATATACACATATCCCTCAATAACTGAAAGAAAGAAGCCTGGGGCAATGAAGGATTGAGTAAGAGAGAAGGAAAGAGGAAGGGATGGAAAGACGGTGGAAAGGTGATGACAGACTGGAAAGAATGATGAGGAAAAATACAAAACTATAAAAAAAAAGAGCAGATAAAAATGTAAGAAACAAAGAAGCAGAAAGGAGGGATAGAGTATAAGCTAATGAATGTAAAGTGAGAGGGAGGTGGGGGAAAATAGGGAGGGCAGGAGAGGTGTGAGTGTAATTGCACATAAAGTCATGAGCTGCAGAGGTGAGGTTTTCTGTTCTTAAAAAACACACATACGCACAAACACACACATTTATTTTACCCCCTGGTAAATCAGGTAAATCCACAGTGGGCCGTAAACGCTCCGACACCTTGGCTCATGAAACTGCTTCCACTTTGCTAAGGTTGGACTGTGTGTCTGTCAGCCGCCTGGAAAAATCTAACTTTGTTTCTAGTAGGATGTCCCACCTAAAAATGTCAGACAGTCAGTCAAGTTGCACCATTTAAAATTCACTGACCCTGTGAATTAAATCCAAACTAATTAGCTTGTCTACATTCTAAACAGACCTAGTAACAAACTGGCATGAGAGCCAGAATGGCAAATAAAGGTTATGGAAAAATGTGGTGTGTGTGTGTCTCTGTATGTGTGTGTGTGTGTGTGTGTGTGTGTATGTGTGTGTGTGTGTGTGTGTGTGTGTGTGTACTGTATATATTATTTACAGTAGGCACTTTCCACAGCTGGTGATAGATGTGAATGTGTTTGCCTCTGTGCATGTGTTCATGCGTGGACCAGCTGGGTAGCGTCCGTGATGGATGTCGCTCAATGGCAGCCTGACGCCAAACAGACTCCACAGCTGTCCCCCCCACCCCCCAATGATGGACAGAACAGGTGGACCCACACACAAGAGCATACACACACACACACAAAGTTGTTTCATACACAATGTTGATCTGAAATACTCACTTGTTTGTATTTACGTATTTATTGATGTATTGATTTTTTTTCACTCTATATTTGTACTCTTAATTGTACTTGTATACTATTATTTGTGTTATTATTGTGACTGTCATCATTACTATTTGTGTTATTACTGCTTTCTGCTTGTCCACACCTGCAAATTAAACGGTCACTGCTGAGATACTCTTCTGGAATAAAAATATTTATTTAGAAAAAAAAAAGAAAAAGAAATGATCATTTGACAGTGGTGGGGGGGGGGGACAGTGCGGATGTAACGAGACACGGCTTGTGTACAAACTATGTATGAGACAGCTGTGAGTGGAGAGGCCCCTGCCAGTGAAGTCACTGTCTACCATCCAAAAAAAGAGACGAGCGGAATCAATCCCTCAACACCGGCAAGCCAGATCGGTACAAAATAGTAGCTGAGTAAGTGCCAGAAATGGCTCAGTGGTGAGGAAATAGCACCTTTGGACCAAACTGTATGCAAGTCTATCATTAGGCTCTTCTCTCTGTGCCTCACTGGGCTTCTTAACTTTCCAACCATATATCTCTTAACAGGAAAATAAATACTTGTGTCTTGGTGACCTAGTGGTCTGTCACACATACCACATAGCCTCCGCTGGTCTGACTCCAGCCTGGGACCTTTGTTGCAGGTCATCACACTCATTTGCTGTCCCAAGATATTTGCTGTCTTTGTCTGCTGTGTCAAAATAATGCTCTTTCGTCAGACTTTTTTCCTCCTCTGTGTACCTTGGAAGTAGGTAAAGTTGTGCCAGAAACCTCCACCCTGTTTCAAAACAGTTCTCCAAAATTTGCAGGGACAGCTTCAGAACATTATTTATAAAATAAAAAGGTGGATGTGAATGCATCTTCCACAGGAGAATGGATAAGCATAAACTGTGACTGCAGACAAAAATTTAAAATAAATGGTAACCATTCATCAAAACTACATTTTGGCCCATAAATGAACAACAATGAACAGTATAATTAAGGTAAGCTAAGGTTGTGTCATAATGCAAAAATGTTAATATTTACTCACTTTTTATGCATTTTTGTTTTCTGATTTGTTTTCTTTCTGTTTTATGTAAGTATAACAACCAAAGATATATATCCATCGTGGCTTCAACCAACTCAAAACACTGCATATTTACATATATGCTGAGGCAAAACTGCATTGTTTTCTCGATGGATACTCACTCGTAGTAGAGCCTCAAACCAAACTTCAGAGCTCTGAACTCATGATCACAGAGGTGCAAGAGGGCACACGCTACCAGTTTATAAATCAAATCTGGCAGCTTCCATTTAACCTATAAGTGACAAAAATATTAAGATTTTAAAAAGAATGATTGAGGAAGAAGAGAAGTGGTGTTGCATTATGAGTCTGGATCTTACAGTGGAGTTGGTGGGTGGTGGGTTTCTACTTTCAGGTGTGTGTGTTGCCCGTATCATTTTTCCAGTGGTGCATGTTAGTATTTAAGGGGTGCCAGGAGTCCAGAGGCCTCCACCACTGTTGAGTTCATATTCATATAATTACTACCAACACTTTGTGTGTGAATGTGGGTTTTGGTGGACTAGACTACAGATTTTATCCAGGCCCACAGCAAGAACCCACTCTGTCTTGTATTATAGAAATATTGGGCCCCGACTGTCACAGATCAGAGAAATATTCTTCACAGAGTGGACCCCCTCCCTCTCATACCAGAGAAATACTATATATTTCATGGAATAGATCCAACTGTCTTAAGTAGGAGAATGCCTCATTGATATATGATATACGGTTATTTAGTTAATATCATAGATATACTGGCGTTTAAGCTAACGAATCATACTATTTCTGAAACAAAGGTAGACAAATTGCATCTGTGCCTGTCTTTTGTGTGTGTGTGTGTGTGTGTGTGTGTGTGTGTGTGTGTGTGTGTGTGTGTGTGTTGTATATGGTTACAAAAAGGGGATGATGTGTGGGCTGTGAGCAGTAATGGAGGATCCAGTTTCTCTAATGTGATGAACATGATATTCCTTATACACCATAAATACACACACATACACACACACACACACACAGACACATAAAAAAAAAACATTCCTCCACCATACTCCCTTCATACCTCCTGTTCTCATCAGTTGTAGTTGAGGTTGTGAGACAAGCTGTGAAGCATCAGTGATGCCCTGACATCTACTGTAATGCTCCCACCAATCTGACACTTCTTACTAAGAGTTGGCTAAAATGTGCACTAATATCGTCATGATTAGTCAATTGTCAGATAATTGTCAACTATTTCGATTTTTTTTTGTAATTTAGAGCTGGCAACAAAACTCAAAGGAAGAGGTGAAAGCTGCACACTGATACAATCTTTATAGTTTTAGTCTATTAATCAAACATGATTCAGTGAATGACCACAAGACTCACCATGGCATCGGGGCTGCCAGCTGGCATAAATGAGACAAACCTTAACCATTAATACTGAACCAGGCTGTATGACTCTAAGGAAGAACATGTGTTGACCTGTATGGCTTTCTCTGCACCATCATCAAACCTCAACCACACTGACCATCTGCAGTAATGTTAAAAGAGGGATGTGACATACTGTAAAACCACAATACAACCTTTTGTAATGTTAAAAAAATGTGATCCTCAAACTCTGTAAAACCTTGTAGGTATGAGGCAATTATGAAATATATTTATATCAAGTGAGAAATAAATCAGTACTGAATTGCGCAAATTCCCAGACCTGGATTATAAGATAGTCATAACAAAAGGATAAAACATTTGCCAACACAGCGTTAAGAATTCTGAACAGCAGGAAAAGCAGAAAAGTAAAGAATGATAAGTAGACTGATGAGCAACAGGAGAACAATTCAATGATGGCGAGGGAGAGAAAAACAGACAGGGAGCAAGAGAAGAGAAAGCCACAGCACACTGGTGAGTTTTTACAACATACTGCCACCTACTCAGCTAAATGTAGACTGAACAAAAAGAAGACATGCTTATTCATTCCTACTGAATTACATAATGTGTATGTAATATACATGGAAAATCTCTTCAACACTGTCAAATTTTATAGTAGAACATATTTTTTTATTAAGATCGATGTATTAGATAATAGTGCCGTCAGTTGAAATGAAATATCCAGATGTTATCATCTAGACACCAACCACACAAAAATACACACACATACACAAACACACTTTGCCCAGTGTGAGTAATGATGACTGATTTGGTTTAAGAGAGATGTGATCGCAAACACCACGGAGGGAAACACGGACAGAGAGCTGGATGGAAGAATGTATGAGCAAGAGAAAGCCTTTGGTCTGATTCACAAGAAAACAACAATAAATTCACAAAAAAATAATAAAAAGGGGGAGGGGGGTGACAATTAGTATTTTTGTTTCTTCTTGAAGAGGCTTTTTAAACCTCTGACCCCTTACTCCTCTTTGATAAACAACTGTGCAATAGTCTATGCTGAGCACACAGACACATAAACTACACATGGTCATATAGCTGAAGTAGAAAAGACAAGTAAAATTGCAGTTTCATACAAGCGGCATCAATCTATCTTCACACATGTGTGCATAGAGACACATCCACCCACACACATGCACTGAGGCCATTAAAGGCGCATCAACATGAAGGGAGCAATGCTTAGAGCCACTAGTGTCAGAACTTATGTAGACTAAACACAGTTGAGTGACTACAGCTGTAGGAGAGAGGACCCTCCCTCTCTCCGTCTGTGTGTGCGTGTGTGTGTGTCTCTCTCTCACGCACACTCACACACACACACACACACACACACACACACACACACACACACACACACACACACACGGACAGGACATACAAGTCTTGGGCAGATGTTCAATGTGCTTTTGATATCAGCATCAGCAGCGCTAACAATCATTTCTCACACAAGGACACACATTCACAGAGACGTGCACACATACAAAGCCAATGCCTCCTCTCTTGTATCCTATGACTGTGTAAATCAAATCAGAGCCCTCCACCACTATAACCAGCCCCATATGAGACAGTGTCAAAATCAACTCCATCTTAGCCTGAACATGCTTTGGCCAGTGGGGTAGGCTGCTGTCCAAGTGTGCATGTGTGTGTTTGTATGTTTGTGTGTACCGTACCTCTGTGCAACATGGTAGGACTCGGGATGTATACAGGTCTGGTCCAGGGGGTTAAATGAGGTTGGTATGTTGACACAAGCCTTTCCTTTGCCCTTCTTGGCCGCCGGTTTCCCTGACACTGCTGGTGCATGGTGATGTGTGGATTGGGCACTGTTTTGACAGGAAGAAAATTAATTTTAAAATGATGGAACACAAGTTTGAAAGCCTTTATATCATTATGAAAAAAAAAAAACATTAAAAAATGCAATTTCTTCTAGATCTTTCTTACTTCTATACATGCAGACTGCTTTTTGGTTACATTTTTTCTGTTGTAAAGTAAAAGCGCTCCAGCTCTTGAATAAAGTGTCAGGTGGACGGTTGTATTGACAATCCAAATAAACAAAACACCAGCACTCACAGGTAAATCTTCTTAATTATTGTGGACAACAAAAGCAACATGTTTCAGCTATGAGCCATCATCACCGTCATGTATTTTGTCTGCCTCTGAGATTTCTGTTTCCACCCACTTAGAGCGGAGATTACTTAATTTTGTTTGTGCCGCTCACAGAATTGAAAACTTGCATTAAACAAGTTAACAGCATCTTTATAGAAGCAGTACTGGTGTTACTCTGAATTTCAAGTGTATATACTTTCTACTGATGTAGTCCCATGAACTGTTCACAATGAGGTCTGTGGATGATCCAGAACAACTGAGACACTTGCTGAGGTTTTGACATGTAAATTTAAATGCTTTGAGCACCACACATTAAATTACACAGCCTCTATTTTATTAGGATTGAGGAGGAAGTTAACTCTATGCATCTGTGCATACGGTACGTACCTGTCGAAGGTTTGCGGGTTGATTCTAATGAAGCCGGCACACTGCTGGTAGGTCTTGGGCCCCATGCCTTTGACCAGTTTGAGTTGCTCCCTGTTGATGAAGGAACCATTCTGCTCTCTCCACTCTGCAATACTGCGAGCCCTGCCTGCATTTAGGCCCGCTACATGCCTAGAGAGATAAAACAAGAAGGGAAAGGAAAAATATCTTAATATGGCATTTTGTCAAACTAATTTCTCCAAGCTTGTTGAATTTGCCGTGTTTAACTCTGAGGTCACTTTTGTATATTTGATACTAATGTGAGGAAACAGTACAATGAAATATTTAATTGTGGGAAAAACAATTTCAAAATGAGATATCTACCAACTCTGAAGCATTTTGCTTTACATGCCGTCTATACCAGATTTCTGTAATATACAAACAGACCAGATTGTGCAGACCGTGACCTGGCATTTAAACAAGCAGGAGAAACACTCACAAGAGAGAGACACACAAGCCAATATTGAAGTGAAGAGAGGTGATTTGAAACTCAGTTAGGTCTGCTCTGTTAATGTCCACAGTGACTCACTCACTATAAAACACACTGCTATGTCAACACTCCACATAATACTTCAGTCATCACCACGTCTGTGTGTGTTTGTGTGTAAGTAAGTGTGTGTAGCATGACTTCTGGCAGAAATGGAAAAAGCTCACTTGCAGAGCAGACAGGTAAACAGATGACCTGATGCATGCCCTGCATCTAATGCCAACTCATTTCATACTGTTTGTGTTCACAGCAAATGTGTGTGTATGTATCAAATTTGTGCACTTCCTGTACTTGTGGGTTGTGTGCATGTACTATGTCATAATAAACATGTGTGTACAATGTTTTACCTAAGATATTTGTGAATATATGTACCTAAACGTTTCCTATGTGAGAGAATGTGTGTGTGTCTACATTGCTTAATCCCCTCTGTTGATTCCAGTCGGCCCAGTAAGTGAGGCCAAGGTGTGAAGCATTAGTCTCAACAGAAAACTGGCAAGCTTTCGGTGTGTTTGTGTGTGTGTGTGTGTGTGTATATGCATCAAGCATGCGCCTGTGCGTGAGTGTGAATGAAGCTTTGCCATGTTGTGACTGCTAAAGGAAAGTATGTCAGAGGTCTGAGCCCTACTTCATCTGTGAGTGTGTGCGTGTAGGAAAAAGTGCTTGTGAGCACTCATACAATTGTGTGTGTGTGTGTGTGTGTAGGAAAAAGTGCTTGTGAGCACACACATCGAATTGTTCGAGAGTGTGTGTGTGTGTGTGTGTGTGTGTGTGTGTGTGTGTGTGTGTGTGTGTGTGTGTGTGTGTGTGTCATCTACCTCATCAGTGTCTCAGAGCAGATGTTGATGTCCACCCCCACAAAGCTCACACACTCCTGCACAACGCTGTCCAGCGCCGCCTTCAGAGCACCAGCTGACACATCATGCTAGAATCACACATTCAACAAACACACATTCAAAGACAAAAAAAAGTCACATTAGTTAAAAAAACTGGATTAGAAGGAAAAAAACAATAGTAAATTACTGCATTGTATGTTGCACAGGGCAAAAAGTTAACCTTATTCCAAACCACACACACACATACACACACACACACACAAACACACATTATATAGGCATATGAACTTAAGGAATTTTTGTGGTCCAAGATTTTTATTGTAATCTTTTCCAAACATGTTTACTTGGCATGTTTTAGTGCAGGCTTTCCATTTTTGCTATGCACTGTTATTTAGTGCCATGTAGGCATGATTTCCCTAAGGGCATTATAAAAATGGCATCCTAAAAGAGATAAACAGCAACATAAAGTGCTGGTGATGAAATACTAACGCACAGAGAAATTTGATTGACAAGCAGTGCAGTAAGAAGAGGCAGACAGGGAAAGAGAAAGAGAGCTGATTGACAGATAGAGGGAGCACAAAGCGGTAAAGAGAGAGAATGTTTAGTTTGGCTTGTCAGCGGTCTCTCTCTTTACTTCTAACACAGTGTTCTTGTTAGTGCGGCGTGCTATAGATAAAGATCCTCCAAATGAACTCTCAGACATCTCAACCACCAGCCAATCAACCATTAATCAGGGCATATTTTCCAAAAGGACTGGAATCTTTGTCCTAATAAGGAGCAGGGAGGAGAGCCAACAATGCATGGAGAGGAGAGGAGAGGAGAGGAGAGGAGAGGAGAGGAGAGGAGAGGAGAGGAGAGGAGAGGAGAGCTTGATAATGTAACGAAGCAACATGTCAAAAAACAATTAAAAATGACCAAAAATCAACCTGGGAAAAACAAAAACACAAGAATAACATGAGAAACTCTATCAGGTCGAGCAGTCGTCTCCAGACAGTCGGAAGGCCTGGACAGGGCCAAATAACCGAGGAGCTGGACACTGATACCTCAGCAACTGCTCGAGGATTAGCTGACACTCTAAACTAGACTACTGTTGGACTACATTTGTGTATACGTGTGTGTGTGTGTGCTGTGTGTGAATGTGACTGAGACTAGCATGAGTTGTCCTGTAACATGATCAATCTCTGAACAAACACTGGCTTGTAAACAGATAACAACACCGCCAGCTAGCAAATGCACCCCTCTCTGTCAGCAATAACAAGACAGCGGGACAGATGAGTAGAGAGAGGGAGAGGGAGACAGAGAAGTATGTGGGAGTGCAAGAATGGACGAGAATAAGTTTTGCTTGGCCCTTTATGAGATACATTTACTGGTTTAAACCAACTTTCAGCTTCAATAAGTCACTGCAAAGGTTCAGTGCTACCCTAAACTCATAAATATTATCTGTGATGGCAAGAGCTATATTTCATTTTTTTTTTAAAACCAAGAATTGCTTTCTCTCTCACTGAGCCGCAGTTATACTTTTACTGATTTTTAGATTATATATTGGTACTTTTAATTAAGTAAATAACATGAATGCTTGAATAACCGGCACTGTTCAATTCATTCATTCATTTACAAAAAGAAACTGCAGTGATCAGTCATTAATTACTTTATATAATCAACCTTAATTCTTGTATTTAATGAGGTAAGAATCTATTTGTGTTTGTCCTGTTGGTGTGAGTGTACTTTAAAAGGGTTGAGTGATTTACTGTCAGAAATATAACAAACAAAAAGTAGTAATTCAGTACAGAGGAGAGATAGACAGAGACAGCACTCTCCACATGACCTGCACTTAGATTCTTAGTGAGAAGCTTGAGAGGCATTACAGCCTGAGGCATTTTGAGGACAATAAAAACAACTTTCCAAACCATAGAGGTAGGACTGAAAGATTTATGATTTCCGGTGAGAGGCTGGCTATACAAGGAAGAGAGAGACAGAGATAGTCTGGGAGGTCAGAGAGGAGAGAAAGGAAATCACCTGTAATGTCACACCAGAGAAGAATGTTTTCACACGAGAAAGGTAGAGCAGTGTGAGTTTTAACCTGCAGTTAAACTCCAATGAATGTGTTCTCACATTCTTATTGAAACCCTATAGAGGTGAGAGCAGCACGAGAGGATCTGAGGTATTGTAACTGGTGACACTACTTAAATGTGCTCAATTAGGGATGGGAAAAAGTCGACTGAAACTGTAGCTTAACATTAATAGGTATTCATTTCATTCCAGTTTTCAAAAAAGGAATGGGGGGAGAAAACATTACAACATGGTCACACAGGTAACAAACACCAGGCCAACTAAAACTATTATACAGCTGGTTGATGAAGATTTTATTTTTTTAAGCAAACCTACACAACTATTTTATTCTAAGCAACTGGTGTTTTTAATGTCGAACACTCAATTTAGCCGGTTAAAATTTTCCATCCCTGTGCTCAATTGTATATGTAATCATGTCTAAGTGTAGAATACTTTAATTATAAAAAGTTATTCCTTTTTTCTGTGAGGCTTATTGTATTTTCCTTGAAATGTCTTCTACTGTATAAATAAAGTTTTGCTTGCTTACTAATGATTCTATAATGATTCGCTAAAAGACAGGGAGTTCAGAATTTCCCTCTGTGGCAAACAGTACCACCAGTCATTTGGCAAAAACTAAACATTCAGTAATGTAACCATAAATTGAGAATAAATCGAAAGCCAAACACTGAAAACTTCATCTTTTAAATATCATGTATTATCAAAGGGGAAGAACAGCACAGGTTGGCAGAGCTGATCTCAAATGAGCTGGGCAATAATTCAACAATAATAACTAAATGTCCTCATCTTTCTTTCATCACATTGCAAACCTCAGCTATGCATCATAAAATTAAACTGGCATGGTGAAAAATTAGGCTTTTTATATTTCAGTTCAAGAAGAAAAATCTTACTTTAAATTTAACCAACGTCAACCACAACCTGAAGCCAAGGTTACATTTCAAAACCAGACGTGAAAAGCTACATTTATTGATTGCATGTAAATAAATGGTACTGAGTGGTCATGAAAAAGGTTTTCTTCCCCCAACTTCACCTTACATAGCCAAAGCCTTGTGATATGGTTTATTAATAATAGCAATCAGGCCTAAAAGATAAGGCACAACCTAATTAATTGCTGTCTTACTCCTACAACTCTCTGAGATACATGCCATGGCACAGAACCAAAATCAGTTGCAATGCATGCAAACATAATAATGAAACACAACCTTGGACAAGCACTTCAAACACAACCAAGAACAACAAGAATGAAAAAGACCAATGTCGAAAATCAAGTTTTTTTCTTTCAACAGCTTGAAAAGAAAAAGAAAGTGCAATGAAGAAGAAAACCAGAACAATCAGGCAAAGCAACAGGCGTAGATTTTAAGAATTGTCTCTGGCACCAACAGCAGTGATTGAATGTGCTAGAGTTGGACTGGAAGACAGTTAGTTACAGAAAACAGGCAAGTTCTGCTCTATTAAACACACATACACACAATTCAGTATGCATATGTCTGTCATGACTTCCAGACTGCAGAGGCCTTCATGGTGCTCTACTCAGTTTACAGTGGCACTAACTGCACCAGTGGAGCATGCTGCCCTGTATCTTTCTATCTCACTCAATCCATCTATTTGGTTTTCTCCCTCTCTCCTTCCTTCATTCACCAACAAGTACTTGCATGTTTTGCTGATGGGTTTAATGACACACAAAACTTTTTGAAACTATTTTTTTCAGATTTGATGACTGTTGCATGGCATCATTGCACTCCACCTCAGCTTCCCACAATGATAAACTTCTTCCTTTCTTTCATCTTTGCATTTCTTCATATTTTCTTTTCTCATTTCTGCCTTTTCCATTTCTCTGGCTCTATTACTCAGACTACATTTGTATTCAGTAGAAGGTATTGACAAAAGAAAGGCAGAAAATATCAGTTTTCACAAAACATCGTAGTGCCACAATGCCAGGAGAATTTAGACTTCTTTTAAGATATGTATCCCCAATTTACTTACACAGACATACAACACACCTTAACACCCTGTAAGCAGACCTCAATATTAACTCTAATGCCATCCACTCGATAGATAGGCTATCACCACATCCACTCCCTCATTCCTTGGCCCCAACACCCAGACCCCCAAACCTCAAAATCATCCACAGCCAATGGACTAGGTCGCTATGTGTGAAGGTCATGTTTGGATTGGCCGGAAACCAGCTGAAGCCAGCCAACCAATACGCAAGAACAAAGTGCTTCTGTCTGCACTTCGAGTACTTAAACGCTGCTGAGTTACCACATGTCAATCAGAGAGAGATAGAGAAAAAGAGAGCGGTGAGAAATGCAGCGCAGGAGAGAAGGACAGAAAACCAAAACAAGAGTTATTTTGCAGAGAAACTGAAAAATATTAACGTCCTTTTCTCTAATACAGAAACACATACAGACAGAGAGGCTTCCTCTGTAATATGAGATACACATAATCTAAAGCCACAAATTATAAACATAGAGAACCAGAAAGCCAGAGAGCACAAAGCGAGGCAAAGCAACTGCTGAGAGTGGAGGTGTTGACTGACGATGATGGCGGAGACCTTCAGACTGACAACAGACTAAAATACTATTAATGAATGATGCTGTTAAGAGTTTGGCAAGTGGAACCACACTGGAGCCAGCATGGCTACAAATACTAACAGCCTGAGGGCCACAAATGATTGAAGACTGACTGTAATATCTGTACTGTTCTACAGAATCCAATGGCGTCTGTGCTCTCTTCATTGTATTCAGCCAGTGTCAGTGCCAGAGTCATGAGAAATGTACTTTGATGCCTTTCATATTAGCCTTATTTTCATATTCTATTCCTTTCATGTGAGGCAACTATGTTACTGTACTAGGGTGAATACATTTTTTAACACACCTTTTAATGCACTTTTTTTTGTTGCATACATATTTAATTTGAAAGGCATGTTGAATTTGGTAATTTTTCCCAAGCATTTAACACTTTCTAGGAATACAAAGTAATAGTAATAGTAATATATATGTCAGTGATTATATTAAATCAATTTACAAGCGGTACATTCAAGTTTCCTATGATACTTAGTCATTGACAGTTTGAATAGTGTTTGGTTTCATATCTTTCTTTTAAAGATGGAGTCAGTATTTCTGGAGATATTTAAACTAGACACCCACACAAATACAGCCCTCCTTTCATGCTCTTACAGAAGCACCGCCCCCCCCCCAAATTCATGGATGCACATTGTCAAGGCAAAGAGAAATACGGCAGAATTCAGAGTGATGTATCAGCTGTACAGTCACTTCTTCTCCTCTCACAGGTCATCTCCCCCCTTCGATCTGCATTCAGCGTCCACAGATGCAGCCGACAGCGGCCAGTCAAACTGCCTTCACCAGACCGACTGACAGCAGAAATTTACTGATCCAAAATAGTTTGCATGTCAGCTCCACAGGAAGAAACCAACAGTGTATTTATTGATTCATTGATACATTGAAAACATATACAGTAGGATATTTGTGTGATTTAAACAGCTGCCTGCTCAGATTACGCGTCACTAAATGCGATAGAAACAGACTCGAAGTGTCAAAAAAACGTGGGAGGTCTACGTGAGACTGTCTCAGATTCAGTGTGGCATGATACATTTAATAAGATGGAAGCACATCTGTTCCGTGAGAAAACGCTTTCTATGTGAATTGGCTACAGCCTATCTTTCTCCAGTTTGCCAGTCCTCCCCCACCATTTGACGGGTGCTGGAGACAGGAGACTGTCATGTCCTCTCACAGACAGCTGCTCAAATGACTTCCCCTGGTCCTGGGCACGATCATGAATGCCCCCTGCTGCTTATTGGCTAGAGTAGTCTTGATACATGCCCATTTACAGAACAATTTTTCAGGGCACACAAAGAACGGAGGGCTTGCGGACCCCCAGGAGATATTTGCTGAATTTGAGAAAAAGTGTACTGGATTAGACTGGTTGACTTTACTTGATTCATTGATAAGTTGCCAACTATTAAAATGATTGCCAACTATTTTGATAATTGATTAGTCATTTAGAATTGTTGGTTAAGAAAAAAAATGTACAAATTCTATGATTTCAGCTTTGAAATGTGAATATTTTTCTGGTATGACAGTAAATCAAATATCCTTGAGTTGTGGACTGTTGTAAGGGACAAAAAAAGGCATTTGAGGATGTTATATTGGGCTTCGGGAGACAGTGATCAACACTTCCTGACATCTTAAAGTTCAAACAACTAATTGATTGATCGAGAAAATTATCAAGTTGCAGCCCTATAAAAAGGACCCCAAAACTTTCCCACAAACAACAACTGGTGAGTAAATATATCACGATACAAAGTATTGGTAAAAGTGACAAGTGGGGATTGTTGAAAGGTGGATACAGACAGAGGGGGGCATCTGAACCGTTTTAACGTTAACTAAACCTTTACAGATGGAGCAGCTTTCTCGTATGGAAATATAAGAAAGCTGCAACTATCGTCCGACACTTGTAGTGTGCGTGTGTTTTGAAAATGTCTGTGACATAAACAGAAGCTAGTATTTGGTGGGAACCCTCTCCAAATGTTTGCGTCTTTTTGCAAGTGTGTGACAATTTGATGGAACTGCTACTTCATTATCTTTTACGATAATCAGTAGAAAAACGAACGAGGTGCCTGAGGTAATCTGAAGGTCATGCTCTCCTTGACTGACAGTTTCTATAAAGCCTCTGAGAACTTACTCATTAACACAGTTTATGCTATTCTAGACTTGGCTTGTTGTTTGTGTGTGTGTGTGTGTGTGTGTGTGTTTGTGTACGTGTGAATGCGTGCATAGTTAAACGGTTAAAAAACTAGTCATAAATCAGCAGCTGAAAGTGATATGACAGCAAGGAGATGGTTTTATGTTTTTCCCAACAACTTTTATGAATGCCTCATGGCTATTTCTCAACTTCCTGCAACACAATCACAAACACACACACACACACACATTACCTGAGGGACTGTAAAGTTGAGCATGAGAAAATGGGAACAGAACAGCAGGAAGTATAAACAACACACTGACTTGAGACAATGAAGTTTCAGTTAGACTATTTAAGCAAAATGTATTACAAAATATTCAGTTATATAACAGGAAGAGGATGCAGCAATTTATGCTTTTATTATTTTTTTGTAGCCCAGAAGTTAGGGAATAACTTCCACATAGAGTAAAATCAGATCAACTGATTCTATCAACATTTAAATATCAAAAAAGGTGCCTTTACTTCCTTTTCATTGTACTTCTCAGTTTTAAATTTTTTAAATTCTTATTTTATCATTGTGCTTATAATGTGACTGATCTTATTTTACACTTTTGTCCTTCAATCACTGGTTTCCCTTGATATAAAGCATGCTCCAACCTAGGTATTAGAAGGTACCTATAAAAATATAGGTTTTCTTACTTCCAAACTTTACCACAAACCACAAACATCCTCACTTACTGTAAACTTTGCAGCACCAGAAAACGTAGCCTGACATGACAACAGCAAGTAAATGTTTTATAAATTGTTGCGTAAGTGGAGAATTGGCATGAGCCTTTGTAAATCCATTATAAGAGCTAAGATGCAGGCTTTACTCATCTCACAACCTCACTCAACACACAAATACAGACACACATGCTGTGATCGACCTAAAGGAAATAATTAAAATAGCAGCGTTGTTTTTTTTACCGCCACATTACCAACACTATTGTTTTTGACCCGGTGTAGCATTCCCTATTTTTTCATCATTATTAGTGACATGTGGCGAAAGAAATTGGAACTACACGCCATCACACTTTCCAACTACTGGAGAGAGTAAATGATCCCCAGAGATCTAAGAATCACAAAGTTTCCCCTCCTTTGGCAGGGACAATCCAGATTTTTAAAACAAATGGCTGCCAACCATTGACAAATATTAGCTGGATGTTTCTTTTAAACGAGGAAGCCAAAAACAGAGGGTGGAGCTACATGATCACATTGAGGAAGTAAAACAAAAGCTGTCATGTATGGCCCCTGAGCACAGTCAACAAATTTATTCAGCGAGGATGAAATTCTGAAACACTGACAAACTTTCCAAAGGCGTGGCACAGACTGAAATTGAAATAGTTCAAACAAGAGATAAAGGTCTACAAGGAAATGGACCAACAGACATCTATCTGTCCATCTTAAAGAAACAGGTGAGCATGCGCTGTATCACTTAGCCTACCTACTGCTAATGAGTTTGAGGAAGCGCTAACATCCACCACAGCATTGCCTTTTACAGACATTGTAATGGACACAATTCACAAAACAGGGAAACCAAACGGAGAAGACCGATGAGGAAGATGGCCTCAGGACTACCACCTACTGCCACAGAACTTTCACAGACATTTAAGATGATAACCTTTTGCAAGTACTGTCTCAAAAAAATGGTAAATCATGAAGTGGACAAACTGTTTCAGATTAACCTCCTACAATCTTACCCTGGGAGAAAGACATGCAATACAGCGGCTAAAAAACAGTGATGACCTCATGGTAAGATCAGCGGACAAGGGTGGTGCCATGGTTGTGCAGAATAATAAACAATATATTGATGAAGCTCTCAAACTACTTACATACATACTTCAAGGCAAAGTGGACATTCCTTTTGAAAACGAATGGATCACAGATAAAGAATGAGAATTCCTTCTGCCTCAAAACCATAGACGAGCAACATTTTGTTTGCTTCCCAAAAATCCAAAAGAACCTGAACTCACCCCAAAGGCAGGCCCATCATTAGTGGCACTGATAACACCACTTGAGCCAGTGTCCAAATACACTGATTTCATATCAAACCACTCACACATGTGGTGTCCTGGAGAAGAAGCTTGAGGAGATACAGTGCATTGACAATGTTTACTTAGTCACCATGGATGTGTAGTCTCTGTACACAACCACGGACCATTATGATGGCCTAGGGGTTTTACATCGTTATTTACAACAGAGATCAAATGTACAGGAGATAAAAATATCTTTTTAGGGTCTGAACAACAGCTCATTGACTTTCATTAGTACTTTAATACCACTAGACCCAACATAAAACTCTTTAGATTCCCTAGATACAGAGATAGACTTTCTGGACCGGAAGGAAACATCATCTTAAAGTGGATCGCTTCCACCAGAAAAAGCCTTATATCAAATATACCATAAAGCACGAGAATCTGTGCTGCGGAGAATGGTTTTGAACACCAAGCTAATAGACATGAACAGAGGGGTTACAACAAAAATATTTTCAATCTAGCGTTGACTATAGCCAAATCCTCAGATAGAGAGCACTTTCTAAACAAGGGAACTCATGAACAACAACCCCCCAGAATATATTTCACTACACAGTACAGCAACATGATATCAGACACATCATCACTAAAAACTGGGATATTTTGTTCAGTGACCCCACCCTTACTTCAGTGTTTTCCAACCTTCTCTTTGAGAAGGGCACCATCACTCAAAGACTGGTGAGGAGGGGCTGTGGACCACACTAACCCACACAAGCCATGGCCATCAAGGTCATTGCAAAAAATGCAAAGGGTGATGACTGATGTCTCCTCCAAAAGGAAACTTTTTGGATTGATACACTCAGAACCACTTCCTTTCCAAGCCTTAATGATTGACTTCTCCCCCTTTCTATAACTTTTTTGTCATGTGATAGAGTATCTATGTGGATGGTTCTACACTGTGTTTCATGAGGAATATTGTGCTTTCCTTCAACATTACCAACATTATTGTTTTTGACCCAGTGCAGCAGTCTTTCATCAGTAGCAGATAATGTTTGGCAGCTTGTACCGCTGATCAGGTCTTTAAGAGCCTGTTTTTTCCCACGCCTGAAAGCATAGAGGCAGGAACTATCCATCACTGTCAAGCCTCAATTTCTCCTTCTCCTTCCTTCTTTCTTTCAGCTCTGTCTGCTCCTGTCTCCCCTGTAGGCACTACCATTCAAGAGTGAAAGATAGCATGCTAAAGTCCACACATACACACTGTGTATGCAGAGTTATGCTTGTGCATACACACAATGAACTGCAGAGTGGCCTCGGTGTGAAAAGTGACATCACTTGTGCAAATACAGTGAAAGTCTCCAGTTGAGTTGCAGCTAAGAAGAAATAACCACAACAGATTTTTCTAATCCATGAAAAAGTGTCTGAAGATCCTGTTTTTTTTCTTTTGACCTCACTGGCTGTAAGATTATCAATATTTTATAATATCACTTCTTCTAATGTCAGGTCTGTCCTCAATGACAGCTCTATAAATTATGAATATGGCAGAGTCTGATATTAGATATAAATGTTTTGGTACTGACATTTGTGTCAGCTGATAATATCAAATTGCAGCATAGACATGCCAAAGTTACATTCTTTCAGCAACTAGCAGCTTTTTAATACCCTTTAATATTGATGTCAGTAAGAACCTGAAAAGGCCAATTACGGTCAGACTCTAATTAGCCACGATACTTGCAGCCTCTTTGTCCTACCTATCCCTCTCCAGACTATAATTTCCTGATCACATTTGAATTATTTGGTTCAAATTATTGGCATCATGGCGTCAAATAGAAAACTTAACATCTGATGCCATGTTTGAGAACATATACATGGTATAGGATATACAACTTGGAAAACAGAGGTAAATATGTCAGGAAAAAAAGGAGGGTAGAGGAAATGGAGTCATTGACAACATAGGACAAGGGCAGGAAAAATCTTGCAAAAACGATGGAATGAGAGACAGAGAGCGGTTAAAAAAAGGTGAGGGAAAGAGTGACAGTTTCTTTAATATCCGGCTGGCAGGCAATGTTTTCTTACACAGCAGTGTGTGTCTGTGTGTGTATTTTCCAGTAGCAGTTTCACAGCCCTGGGGATTACGCAGCTGTCAACAGACCATGGCATCTAAAAGCTGATTGACAGAGGAAGAAGCCACACCCACTGAGTGTCTAATTATAAAGGACGCAAGACTCCTGAAATGTTTGTCCATATAAATGTTCTGAGCTATAAATAATATAATCCCAAATGTATAACCCTAGCAGTACCCTTTTAACACTTGTATTAAGAAATAATACTTATGAAGCAGGCTCTCCATTCAAATAGCTGAGTATGTGGCAAACTCCATATCCAGCAAAACTTGTCAGCCAGTGGAGCTGTAGTGAAAACAGTGTTCCCACACCAATAGTTACGTCCAATCTGATTTTAATGGGCCTCACTTTTTTAGCCCTCAGCTCATTTCCTCCTTTCTCTCAAAGCTGTCACTCACTGGGTCAGCAGAAGGAGAGAGAAAAAAGAGAGCATGCTGTGCCAGCTGTCTAGAGTTACATCTGCCCTTGTGCTTTTTGGGTCTAATGGCAATAAACTTTCAGAAAGCTCAGAATGCCATGAATCACAGAAGAGGACTTGCAAAAGAGCACACACATATGCATGAATGCACTTTACTCATTCTCATACATTACACATACAGTACATACGTTCACACATACACTAATACAAATGCGCGCACACACACACACACACTTACCCTTTGACTCTGAAAGGGTATTGGGTGGACAATGTGTGTGTGTGTGTGTGTGTGTGTGTGTGTGTGTGTGTGTGTGTGTGTGTGCGCTCACATGCAGGTCAAAGTGACGTCCCATCTCATATCTGTCAGCAGCCCGAGTTTATTTACCCGGTTATATTATCATTTGTTGAGCTAGTCACATGATCTGAGAGCGGGAGGTGCAGAACCCCAGGCACCCCAGAGAGCCCAGTCAGGATGTGATGAGAGACACGGGTCTGTGACCTAACACACTCAGCCACACATACATACACACACACACACAAGCGGTTGCACAATATGACCACCTCCTTTCTTTCAAATCTCCATTTTTCCACTCACCCCAATTCCCCATCATTCCTTTTCCTTTGACTTTTGTCACCCTCTGCTGTCCTTTCCTAACCCCCTCCCCCTCTCTCTCTCTTTCCCCTCCCTTTCTCTTGAAGTGATTATTAGGAGTCTGTCTTTACACTGTTGGATATGTTTTCCTGCTGACACTGAAAGGAATGCTACAAATGACAAAGCAGCAACTGAACATTCAAAAAGATATGTTAACATTGGGGAAAGTATAAATTAAACTAAACATGTGTGTACTGTAGCTACAGTATATGCTGTATATGAGGCTTAGAGGTGCTTAGTGTAAAATAGCCTGAATCCCTGGAAGGACTGACTTACTGTAATATTTAACTACAGCTAAAACAAATGGTCAAGTAATATTAAGGTTTTTGAGAGGATGCGCCTTCCCAGTATTTCTCTATGGTTCTAAACCCAATTCATATATTTCTAATATTGAATAATACCATGAAGGTAAAAAGGGATCAGACACACAGACCTTCAGGACAAAGTTGACTAACCTCAATTTCACCAATTTATACTAGCTATGTCAAACAAACATGCTAACATTTTGACCAAGTGGCCCTAACCCTCAGAGCATGGAGGAAAATGAAAGCCATGTCATATGTTAACTAATCAATTAATTCTGTTAATAAACAGAAAATTAATAAATGCCAATGACATTTTACAATTTATGTACAAATTCAGTAATGAAAACCACTGCATTATCATTACAGCTGGTTGCATCATATATAACTTTGACCTCATTTTACTTGTTTTAGTCATCCTCATACCTCTTTGTTTTGTTCCTATTTCCATCCTCTCATACCATTTTCTCCCATGACCTACCATATATGGACAACAATACTCCATTAATGGCTGGTGTAGTAGACACACTGACCTAATACTTGTCTTGCCTTTCTCACAAAATAACACACACACTTGCAATGAACAGAATCAATTTTGAGCTAACTGATATTTCATCTGTACAGACACTTGAACACATATGGACGAGGAGCAGCAAGCACACAAGCAAAAACACATCCAAACATACGTCATGCCTGATCTCCATTAATTGAATTAGCTGTCACCATTAGCATCATCTGTTGACACAGGGCTCGGTCAAGTTTATCTTCCCTGCATGCCTCTCCTCTCTCACCCTGGGAAAATTTCTTTCTCATTTGTCCCGATAAATTTGTCCATTCATGCATCAAGTCCCATTTTTTGTTTTATTGTTTTGCTTGAAATGCAAAAGTCACCAATAAATTCTGAAAGTGTTCAGTCTGAGTGGAAACTCAGTCAATGTAACTGCCAGAAAAGATTTTACCAGGAACCTCAAATGTTTTGGGGATTGAAAAGGGTAAGTGCTGTTTTAACTTTTTGTTGAGAAATTGTGGTTATGATGTGTTTAAAAGCCTTTTATGTTGTACTTTTCTTAATCTTATTTCTTGTATGAATGTGTGTTGGTTCTTGTCACATATTTAAAACAGCCATTTTAGTAATGACTCATTGGCAACTATCCTGGTTAAATAAATGTCAAAGATAAAAATAAAAAATGCACTTGCCTATCTTTTCCATTTTATAGCAAATAAGTGACTATAAGAGGCAGTACTATAACAAGACACATACGTGTATAGTCTCAGTTTATTGTACACACGCACACACGCACACGCACACGCACACACGCACACACACACACACACACGCACGCACACACACACACATTTACTTGGCTCTTCAATTTTAGCCTAACTCACAGCAGATGTTCCACTGCCCAGGGACAAGAAGCTCTCACCAACAAGGAGCATCTGAACAGAAAAAACAAAACCACACTTACCTGGTATGTTCCAATGCCTATGTGTTTGGGATCAATCTTCACAAGCTCAGCCAATGGATCTTGGACACGTCTTCCAATGGACACTGCCCGCACACAGACACACACACACAGGAAGAAAACATGAGATCCTACGTCTCTTGAGATTTTATGGGTCGTATTTTTCATGAACTTGCTATCTGAATCAGTTATTGAATATGCAAATCTGTATTTTTATAATTACTAAATATGCAAATTGTCAGCTTATTACAGTGCTGGCCTGAGGGCAGGCCAAACCCAATTGTGATTGTGCCACCCCCAATAATAATAATTAAAGCTGGCTTTCAACTAGAGTCTCTGCACCTGTCATTTAGCTTCCCAATAGATGCTGGAGCCACTAATTTAACCAGAAGTGTGCACACTGGCACAAACACACACATTGCATCTCCACCAAAGCAGTGTTGCTTTTTTAACAGTGGAGTCTGTAAGTCTTCAGCCTGCTGCCTCACAAGAAGCCAAATGTCTTTTCCATGAATATCCTGGCAGCGTCCAGTGACAAGGAGAAAAATTACAAACAACCTTACTTACATACACACCATAATACATGACATCACCTCCCTCCTACACACACACACACACACACACACACACACACACACACACACACAGACTGAGGAGGAGAATCGCACAACCAACCAACAGTTCATATTTACTTCCCTGTATGAGACAACAGACATGCCAGGAGCTTAGATTGTTATTTCTTTGTTATTATTGTTGTTATTTCCATAGTAGAATGACGTAAATGGACTGCATTTATTTCATGCTTTTATTCAAAGCCAATTTGCCTCTTATTCACCCATTCACCCGCACACGCCATGGCTTAACGATTGGGAACAATTTGGGGTTCAGAGTCTTGTCCAAGGACACACTGATTTGAGAGCAGGAGGAGCTGGGGATCAAACCACAAACCCTGCGATTAGTGGATGACTCACTCATGTATTTTAAAAAAACAAAACACCAAATGCACTTTAAAATCTCACATAAATATCACATTTAATAAGTAGACCTGAGTACAGCATGTTAAGCCAATGTGCTAAGCTTGTGAAGTATCTAATTTACATTTCCAGGCACACCAGAAGCTTGTGGTATTGCTGAATCAGTACTCAATCAAACACTATAAAAATGGCAGCATTGAGCTCTGTCAAGGAATAGAAAAAAATGTAGGCTTCTAAAATACACAGATTCCCTTCCCTGTTCATCCTGTGATGCTGCCTGTAACTGTTTTGTACGTGTGAATTACATGTGCATGTTTGAATTTCAGTGGTCAGCAATGTAGTGTATCACATGAGGCACGTCAGACTTAGATCTCTGAGGCAGAACGGACAGACAAAGAAGAAGAGAGGGATGGGATATCATAGAGGGAGTATGTCTGGAATCAATGGTTCTCCTCTCCTCTCTCCACTCTGGCTGTGGTGGGAGGCTGCAGCCTGAGATAATATTTAGACAGGGATGGAGTTTCAACCCTGGCCTTGCTCAGCGCACCACCAAAACTCACCTATACTCTTTCCATCTATTCTCTCTCTCTCTCTCTCTCTCTCTTTCTCTCTCTCTGAAGAGCTGATTGGTAAAAGGAGTGCAGTGTAACTCCGCAGCTCTTATTGGATGTTTACAAGCAATACACTTACATAGGAAGCAAGGGCCACAAGACAGGGAGGTCACCATTTAGACACAGACACATTGCTCAGGAGACCTGGAAGAACTCTAGCAGGGTGGAACAGCTGCAATGTGGTTGTACTTTCTTTTTTCTTTTTTGGCAAAGAACGAGGTGAAAAATGGTAGATCACAATAGTTCATATTTTGAGAAGATGTCCTGTTAGGCTACTAATAAAAACTGATAAGTACTAATAACTTCATTATGGTTACATGTTGCATTTATCACCCTCCATCATTTCCCCCCCCCCCCTTTGCATTGACCTCTCTGAACAAAGGTTAGAAGGAGGAGGAGGAGTAGAGAGGAACACAGAAATAAGCTGAATACTAGAGCAGTCCTCTTGATGAATGGTTGAGATATTGTCTATTACCACTAGGTGTCCCTAGATCTCCAAAGTATATAGGGGGAAGTTGGAAGATGCCTATAACTCACAATTCCCCACATACTATGTTACATGGACACTCTCATAGACCAAGGCAGAAACACACACACACACACTCTACCCCACCAAAGGCAAAAAAGACAGACGCAAACACTCTTTTGCCACATCCGACTCTATAACCATAGTGTCCTGGCTCAGCCTCCCCCTCTTTTTATACCAATCCAAAGTCAAATGCTGTAGATTTCTCATGGCTTTCATTAGGGGTATAAATATGGCTCTACGTGGCTCTCAGTGCTGCTGACCACAGGAAACTAGTGAGGAATAATCCAGCCTCGCTTGATTTATGGTTTTTATAGAGGAAGTCTGCTGGAAACATTTGTTCTCCACAACTTGGTGCGATTCTTTTTTATTCTGCTGTGTTTTCAATGATGTAGTATGTGGAGTAAGTGAGGGAGAGGTGGCAAGTGAGTGAATTTCTGAAAATGGTTTTACATTTAAATACCATTTTCAAGTTATTTTCCATCCTTCTCAGCAGTATTATTACTTTTATTTTATTACTATTATTACTTCCACCTAGCATTCAACAGAACAAAAATGTAAAATAACAATCTTATCACTTTTTTTCAACAAATAAATATGCTATGAAATGTGAATTCTTTGTCTTCTGTCCTATACTTTATCTTGTCAAATGAGGTCCAAAATTTCTAAAACTGGAAATAATTCAAAATAACCAGATGTTCCCTTTCTGCACACAACTGAAATAATTAGTCAACTGATAAATTAGCTGACTAAATAAATGGTTTCTTTGTCATAATAAATCCAATATATTTGGGGTTTTGATTAATGGGTTGGACAAATCATCTAATGTAATTTGAATACATCACCTTGGGCCCTGGGATATTGTTATGACCAATTTTCACAAATGAAAATGAGTAATCAAGAAAATACGCAACGGCTTCATTTATAATTAAAATAATTGCTGGGTGCAGTCAGATAAAATAATGTCTTCAACAACACCCGGACTTCTACTATAGACAAGGGCCCATTAAAAGAATATACCTGCACTCCTCAGGTTGGGGTCCATGTCTGGCATCTCTTTGACCGCCTCAGGACTCACACTGTAGATGGATGCTCCTGCCTCACTGGTAATACTGGTGAAAGAAGGGGAAGGACATTAGGTTGAGAAGTGAGGGAAAGAAAGAAAAACAGAGGCAGAGAGGGATATAATGGGGGAAGAAATATAAAGGAAAAGGGAGTATGAGGTAGTTTAGGCAGTGGTAGAGAAGGTGAAGAGAAGAGTACAAAGGGAGAAAATTAGAGGGTTAAGGGACACAGAAAAAACATAGTGAGCAGTTATTACTGCTTGAAAGACATATAATGGCAATGCTATTATGGAAAATGGTCACTGCCTTGCACTATACAGATGACAACTTCTCAAAAAGGTCCTGATTTGACTCTGGTTTGACCATTATCACTGACATTATGGCCAAAATGGCATCATCGCTAAAAGCAGTGCCTTAACATTAACAGCACAATTACAATATTTCAAATGGCCAAGAATTCTTATTCACCTGACAGCTGGTGTGAAGAGACAGGTTGCATGTATGAGCCACAGGCTTTTTATGTAACTATGAATAATAAATATATTCAGAATATCCTTTAAAAATCATTTAGGGAGTCAGATGACATTGATTTCCCACAGATATTATTTAGAGTATGATCACCTTTTTAACACTGAAATAACTGACACTTGAATAACACACAGCATGACATGGGAATGGACATTTTTCTGTCAGTGAGAATAAGCCATTGGATCAGCAAACACTGATGTGGGATCTCAATTTGTGTGACACTACTCCCATCTAGAGGTTTATTGGGGTATATTGCCATTTCTTACTGTCTATGGATCATTCCTGTCATGAGTGAGATTTTCATACAGCAATTCATACAGCACGTAAAAGGACAGTCAAGCCCTTCTTAGGCTTGATGCCATTTCTACTAAATCTAATAAATACTACATGTGCAAAAGGAGCAAATTAATACAGTTACTAATACTGTTTTCAAATTAAATTGCCAACCAAAATATTTAAAGTAAAATTTAAAAAAAATGGCCTTGCAGTTGCTGAATCGACAGGTATTCCTCCATAGTATGTGTGTGTGTGTGTGTGTGTGTGTGTGTGTGTGTGTGTGTGTGTGTGTGTGTGTTTCTGCAGAAAATTTGTGTTGTCACCTATACCTATCATTGCCTCTGTGAAATCCAGTATTTTATGAACCATAATTTTAACAGTTTTACTCAAAAATTAATTACTCTAGCCTTGTAATTAATTAACAAATTCAATTGGTAAAATATTCATGGGAAAAAACAGAGATTTCTTGCATTTATTGCAAGGCAATTTAAGACAACCTAACAAAAACAGTAATTTTGAACTTATTCCACATGGCAAATGATACCATTTTCCATGTTAATGTATTCTGTCTAAAGTAGGCTACTTATAATCCCACAACACAGACATGGTGATGGTACAACAAAGCCATTGATACCAGTGTTAATGCTACTGACAACTGAAGCTGTCATGTTCCTTCTGTTCTCTCGGGTGGATGGAGGGAGAGTAGGAATTGAAGGAAGAATGGGGGGCTTTTTCCTCAGGGCTGACCAATATGACTAAGAGGTCAGTGCCCCCGCCAATGTCCACAATTCAGAATGAGGCCTCATGTACACACACACGCCATCCCAGGGGCCTAAGATTTAATTGAACTTGTCCTCCCTCCCTCTTTTTCTCTCCATTTCCAATCCTCTCTATTCATCCTTTCCTCCACCCCACAGTTCTTTTTGTCAGCTCCCAATCCATCGTGCTGACAGCTGACATATCGCCATGGTGACGCTACTAACGAGCACTGGCACATGACCTTCAGAGGGGTCAAATCAGAGCTGGTCATTAACTTGACACACTCCATCACACACACATATATGCACAGCCACACACACACACACACACACACACACAGACAAATGCAGCAGATATATGAATGTATGTCAGTAATATCCACCTAATCATGCAGGTCTCTGTTCAAGCATAGATAGATGAGGCTTTTAGTGAGGCCAGTGGGAAAGAAAATCCACAAAAAAGACCTCTAACCTCCTACTACAATAGATGTCAATAGAAAGAGTGGCAGCACCTTAGCTAATTGTTTTTCTAGAAAGAAGAGGGAAGATCAGTCAGACAAAAGCAGAGCAGGTGAAAACATATCAAGAACACACAGAAAGAAAGAAAAAAAAGAGAGAATAGGGAAAGAAAAGAAAGCGAGGCCACCAGCCCCTATCATGTCTAACTTAATTAAGGTTGCCAGTAGGGCAGCTGGGTAACAGCACTGTCATGGATACAGCTCTGAGCCCTCATTGCCATAGCGTCCATAGCTGTCGCCATAGTAAGGGCATCATCCTGGCAGCCAGCAGAAGGTTGTCTGCTCCCCCAGCTCTCTGGCCTAAGTGGGTGGTTGGTCGATGCGTGGACACACACACACACACACACACACACACACACACACACACACAAAGTCACTGGTAGCCTCTCGGTGTAAAGCGATGACTTAGTGGCCCTGTAGGGTTACCACTTATTTGGCCTCCCTTTTCCTTCTCAATTTTACACAGAGAAACACAGGCCTGCCATTAGCCCTGTCCCATCCTGGGGCAAAGTCACAAACCAGCTCCCCTATCTGTTCCCCTACTGGTTGTCTTTGAGACACACCCTTGGGCCTGACACACAAACACATCATGACTGGCCCCCTGCTGCCCCTTAAGAAACCTAACATTGCAAGAGATGGATACACACTTTGATACCTCATTACAGCCTTCTGGCACACACAGCCTTAATGTAAATTAAAAACAGCTCATCAGATCAGTCAGAAAAGAAGAGGGGCAATAATAGCACCAACTAATCTGATACAGAGGACAAAAAGTTGGAGGGAGGGGAAAGAGGGAAAGAGGGAAAGATAAGCTTATATTTTCATTATATATACACACACACAAAACTGTCAATGTACTACAAGTTCCACAAAGAATACATGTTTCATGTTTGATTTGAAGATATGGCAGAGCACTCTAAGCCCATGTGAACAGACAATACATGAATAGAAGGCCCCAAACCTAAAACTTGACACATGGGTGTGAGGCATGAAGCAAAAGTTAATTCTAATGCAACATGTTAAAATTCCCAAAGATAAATTGAAAAAATTGATTCAGATGGCATTACACCCATAAAGCTGCATGTCATGGTTTTGGGTGAAAGTTGCTGATACTCACAAATGACATGCAGGTAATGTACAGGAAGCTAATTTTGTTTTACAGTAAAATTGTGCTCAATGAGGTTTATAGGCAACTATAAAATAAGTAATACTGCTATATCTAATATCTGAAGAAATCAAAACGTGGATGCAATGTTTTTGTTTATACATGGATGCATCACAGCATATAAATGACTTCAAGTGGGCTTCTTAAAAAATGCATAGAAAAACCTATGAGAACTCTGAATGAGCAGCAAATGTCATTCACTGCAGATAATTTGACTAATTAAACCAGACACATCTTACACAATCACATGAAGATGTTATCTTATAATAATCAAGAGGCTAAGTGTGAACTAAAAACTAGACATTTAACAGTTGAAGTACAAAATAATAAATAGCTTTCAAGTTGGACACTTGAGACAGCTGAGGACTGGATACACACACACACACATACACCTATACTGTTCCAATGCTATGATGGGTGAAGTCTGACTCTCTCTGTACAGAACTCTGGTTGTGTTGAAGATACATGTATTGGCCTTGTTTAAGTGCCTCAAAAGGAGTTGTGATGTCAGACATTACCACCAAAATATATATCCATGTACAAAAAAAAACATGCACAGACACAAGTTGCTCTGTCCCGGCTGCTCAAACAGCTTGGGCCCATTGTTCAGTCAGCTGCAACGCTTGACCTCAGGGAGACAAATTGAGGGATGCACTCTCTCTCTCTCTCTCTCTCACACACACACACACACACACACACACACAGACACGCACACGTCGGGTCTGAAGACGATGACATTTTTCACAGAGAAAAGCGTCCAAATGGCAGGTGTCAGGGGCCGTCAGTCTCCGGCGAGGCGCTAGAAGGCAGGCAGGCACACACACACACACACAAACTCCAACTGCCAGTGTGAGGCACGTCTGAAAAGAGCAAAGCCTCACAGACACTCATGTCAATCTGGTAGCAGGAAAGGCCTGCACTTGTGTCACACACAAAAGCACACACGCACACGCCAAAACACACACACACACACACACACACACACACAGCATGTCACACAGACTCATCACACGTTTGTCACACGCAGAAGCATCACAAAGAACAGTGGAGCCCTAGGGGAGGATGGCATGGAGGGTGGGTGAAAGGAGGAGAAAAAGAAGGGACATAGGCTGACCACCAGTGAGGCATGGTGGGAAGGGAGAGGAGAGTATGGGTGATACGGATGAGGCTGGCAGATATTCACCGGCCACAAGCTGCGAATGCAAAAGTTCTTTAGCCAGACACCTCCTCCCTAGTCACGTGACTACACCAGCAATTGCTTTGCTGTGGTACTATTCGCTGAAAAACAGTGTTTTTAGGCAACCCTAAAAAATGGTTATGTTATTAACAACTCAACAGTACAAGTTTACCACATGTCAAGCCCTTCTTTTTAACATCTTCCTGGAAGCACCAGTTCAAAGTAGAGGTACTGTACATCACAGCAATCTCTACCTCATCCCCCCATCATCAGTCAACAAGTTAGTCACTCTGTGCAAACTTTAGTCCTTTATCTAAACCAAATTCTATTAAATTACTGTACTGTGCAAACCCATCTTTAGAAATGCCCACTGCCTTATCCAATGCTCTCATTCTCACCATCTCACCTTCCCCTTTTAGTGAGTTTCAGCCTCCAATCTAATGTGATTCCTCAGTGAGAAAAAAGAGGATTTGATTTGTATTGGCCTGTTCCTCATTCACTAATTCTAACCTGTCATCCAACACTACACTTATCTATGGATTCATTTTCACTTCAGACAATGTGTCATATTATGTGATGGAAAAAGTGGTCAAACAGAGCCTTGAGACAACAGGAAGCAATTCATCTATTATTGTTACTCTTCCTTTTCCTATTCAATGCTGTATACTGTATCAAAAACACATATTCATGGCTGCAAACTTAATTATGGAAGTAAATATTAAGAAAACTAATTAATTTAATTCTAAGAATCTAAATTTTTCCAATATTGGTCATTTCAATTTTAATTTCCTAAATTTTAATACAAGTTGAACATTTTCCTGCCACTCCGTATCCACCCTGTATTAAAGCAAAGACATAACCTTACTATGTACCTATGGGTTAATTTTCCTAATCTGAAATGAAGATACACCCCACAGCCAGGCTGAGGCCTTTCCATGCCTCTAAATCCATCTGTCCCTCTGCACCTCCTCCTCTCCAGCCTTCAAACCCTCTGTGAGGCCTGAGTCCCTGGATCTCACTCAGTCATCTCTGGTCCTGCCACTGTATGTTCATCACTCACCCTGCCTGGCCCTGGGAGGATGCCTGGACACAGGACATGACAGGGGATACACACACTCGCACCCACACAGTCATAAATACAGTCTATGCTGCTGTCCTCCAGGTCCATCAGCTAGCCAGTAATAATGATCTCATCCCACCAGGAGTGAGCTACGGGGCAAGACAGTCAAGGGCGTCTTGTAAAGATGTCTGTGCGTCAGTGCAGGGGTGCATATGTGTATGGCTTTGAGTATGTATCTTACTGCAACTTCATATATTGAAGTTATTCATGTATTGCTCTCAGACAACTCCAAGTATGAGCCAGTCAAGGAGAGAATGATAACTACTACTTAGAAGAGAGGTAGACTACTATTTTTATCAGCTACAGAGCACATCTTCAGGCAAAGAATAATTATGTTTAAATCAAACTGCATCCAATACACATTCATTAAAAGTAAATATCATGATATGGCAAAATTAGGAACAATGTGAGAAATTATAAAACAGACAGAAATGTACAATTAGTGAATTTCAAATATGATTAATTACATATCAATATAATTGACCCATAACCAGGCAAACAGCAAAGTTAGCGACTTAGAGGACCTTTGAGGATGTGTTAGTGTGTTTATGTAAAGACAAACAGGGTCGGTCATCTCGTCGCCTTGGGGAGTGACAGAGCAAGTGGTCAAGAAATTGGATGTCATTTTTGTTTGCCTCGAGCGGTAATCCCTGTTTGTGTGTCTGAATGTGTATCATCACCATTGCCCAAAGATCTCCCTAACCTTACCCCACATATTCTTGCCCTCTGATATCATTAACATCACTTTGTTGCAGCCACACACTGTCAGCTTGTCATTCTTCATGTACACAGCCCCAAACACACATATGCAAATGTATTAAAACATTCAAATGTGTTACAGCTCATTCATATCATTTATGACAGCAAACTGAGGTTAGATTAAGTTGAACAACTTCCAGTAGCAATCACGTCTCAGCTGTATCGTGTTAGAAAACTAAACGGTTGAAACACACTGTGACTTTGATTATATACAGCTCAGTCCAATTCAACACAAGAAGACCAGTTTCACATCAACATCATGTCTGTGACATCTTTCTCATCCTATGTTTCTTTCTTTTTTACTCAGTATGGCACTTTTAAAATCCTTATTAAATCACTCATGTTGCAACTGGGGAAAAGGTGTTTCTACTTCACATAATGCAAACACTTGACACCATGGGCAGGTTTGCTTAGTTAAGTACAGTAGTTGACAGAAGCTGTCAACAGCTTACAATACAGTTTGTATAGTTTGGAAAAGGTTTGGCAACCACAGACTAATGAGAACGCAACCCGCTTCAGGAAGGGTGAATGGTGAGGGGGGTGAATGGTGAAGACTGCAGTAATGAACTGGCAGCTGATAACAGGTCGATATCTGTTTGCTGCTGCAATTTGTGAGATTTTCTCCAAACACAGGACATACATCTTGAGCTATGATAGAGCATGGCTCACAGTGGTGTATGTGTTTGTGTGTGTCTCCCCTACCAATCAGCTCGTCTGACAAAAATCCAGAAACACCAGCTGATGAAAGCATCATAGACCACTGCGTGTCACCAAGCAAACTACTGCAAACCACACACACACTCTCCACAAAGACATCTGTCTGGCCGGTGCTTCGCAGTAAGAGGTCTGTCTTATGAGCTTTGACAAAGCCTGCATGCTCTAACAGTCACTGCTAAAGCACAATGACAGACAAGGTCATGCTGCACTGGCCTGTCAAGCAGCCAGAAAGAAACACACAATTGCACACACACACACAATTGCACACACACACACACACACACACACACACACACACACACACACACACACACACACACACACACACACACAGCACGGCTGTGTGCTAGCTCCAAGCAGGTGTTAATGGCAATAATCAGCCACTCAAAACCAACTCACATCCTTACACATACAGGTTTAACAGGTTTAAACCACATACAACCCAGAAAATCGTTAACTTGTGTCAGCAACGTGGAGTATGTTTGCTAAGCTAATATGTCACAAACTGACATCCAGCAGGAGGTCTTTAAATTATTGGGGCACAGCTGTACAGCAAATAACCTGATGTGCATTCAGTGGGGGCCATCACAGGCACAGATAGACCTTGTCAGCTAAATAATACCTCATGCTGTACAATGTCCAGCATGATGCTGGTCATTCAGAGAGGCATTGTTCAAGCTTAATCATGTAAGATAACCGTGCTATAAATCTAATAGGGAGATGAAGAGTCAAATGTGGAAATTTATTACCCATTTTGCAAAGACCATAGTAAAGTCACACTTGCTGTGATTACACTGGTTACACTTTCTCATCTAATATTAAAATGTATAGATGATGTGTTATATATCCAGTACACTACTTTTTAATCTGAAAATTTATTTTTAAATGTTCAAGTTTACAGGGCTTTCAAAAAAATATATGAAGTTTCAATTAAAGTATCAGTGTAAAGTCTTTAAGTAATTAAATGTAAGGATTTGAAAATTGATTTATTATTTTCTTAATTAATTGATAAATAATTTTCAATAAATAGTGAAAATGATGCAAGTTATCGTTTCCCAGAAATTATGGTCACGTCTTTATATGTCCTTTTTGTCCAACAAAAGTCCAAACCCAAAGACAATCAGTTTAACATAATGTATGACAAAGAAAATCATTTAAACATCACATTTGAGAACATAAAGTAATATTTTTGACATATTCACTTCATTCATGACTAAAGAGATTTTTGGATTATCAATAGTGCCCGATTAATTTTCTGACAATCGACTCGCCAATATTACTAACCTTTACAGCTCTGCTTTAGTTAAGGTGCTGAAACAAGAAATGTGTGTTTGCATGTGCATTCTTGACCTTCTTGACCGAAATGTGTTTAACAAAATAATCAAAACATAAAGTCCACTTACTGGCTTTTTACACAGCTTTCAAACACATCTCAAGTTCTTCAGTGGTTAGAGCAGATGAAGACAGTAAGATGTGATTGAAAGCTTGCAAGCTAATTAAATAAATGTTTAGCCAGCCAAAAATGAAAACAATCCTTATAATTTTATCACCTTTTATAACATGCACCAGCCCCAGTATTTATGCAGGCATGTAGAGGTTTGGATAAATGATTCAGCAGGACACAAACTGACCAGCTTTTAATGAAAATTCACACCTATTTATTCAACTAAACTATGCTACTAAGACATACACCCAACCATGCACAAATGTGTGCCCTTGTTTGGCTGTCGTTAAGAAAGGCCACACTCCTAAAAAAATTATGGAAGAGGTGACTCAGTGAGTACGATGAGTCTACTCAAACAGAACTGAGGCACTCAAAACTGCACGCACACACAGACAAGTAAGGGTGTCCCGCAGGCTGCCATTTCTGGCTGTCATTCCAGCTGAGCACTGAGGCAGAAGACAGAGAGAGAGACAGGCGGGTGGAGAAGAAAGGGTGGAGAAGGGTGGGGGTGGTGACACAATGAAGGCTCACAAGGAGACAGGAAGCAGACGGTGCAAATGAGGCTGAGGTCTTTAATGAACTGGTGCACTGTCAAGGTGGAGAGGAGAGGAGAAGCAATGAAAGGCGAGGAGAGGAGAGCCTGTATTATACATGCACATGAGCTTGTACGGGGACACAGACAGTCATGTAAACCACAGCAATATTATACCTCTTCAACTTCTTCTGCCAAAATCTTAGAAAGCCTTTCAACACTGGTAATGTCACATTTTTACTAGCTGATCCAATCTAAATAGGTAATTCTATTTGAAATCAACATAAAATCAGGAGTGTTCTTCAGTCTGGTCAAATAACACAATGAAAGCGAAATATAATCTTGCTCTTGCTCTCACTTTCTCTTTCACGCATACACACATTTTTGTGAATATTTTCTTTTGAGCCAAAATACGTCCTTTAAAGTGCACAGCTGCTTTCAGTAGCTGAGAGAGCAGAAAAAAATAACAAGGGAGGCTGTAGAAACATGGGTGTTAGAGATGGAAAAAGTACGTATTTAAGTAAGTACACAGAAACAGACACGACCAGGTTCAATACAGGAACTATGACTGAGCCAGTGTTTGAAGTATGGGCTGCCTAATAGACTTTCTACACCTGTCGATCAAAAAATGTTCGAACCTTCTAAAGTATAAGGTCAGTAGACACATGTTCATACGTATAGAAAAGCACAGAGTCGCAAAGTGTACCAGGAACTGGGTCAATTAATTATACTGAGGACATTCACAGCAAGCACTACGACCCCTTGCTGTTCCTGATGCATACGTTGCTATTCTCCGTCACTGCCATCATCCTTGTTACCCTGGTAATGAGGTTTTTCCTAATGGCAGGTCAGGGTCAGCTGTGGGTCAGTCAGCAGGGGAGTAAGACCCTCAGAGTTAGCAACAACCGTCACTCCTTGGGGCCAGTCATCTTTCTCTGTTCTCAGATTATCATCTATCAAGGGTTATTTTAGTCAATAGGCCAACGTCCACTACTGAAGGGGTATTAAATAAAGGGTTAAACTTACTTTAGTAATTTAGCGGACATGTACCACCCTTACCATATCCATAGGCAAGGCACTTAGTCAATAAAATCTGCAAAGATGATGTTGTATACTTTAGACAAAGATATGTGTAAAGGATTAATTGATAATATATTAACTGGATGTGATTTGTGGATTAATGATATGGTCTCCCAATAAAAAGGTGAAATTTAATTGGTTTCAAGAACTTGAATGCACAAAGTGGGGCCATAGCCAAAGATGTGGAGGAGAACCCAACTTCAGTGGAGGTTACTGGAGGGAGGGAGTACTTATTAAAGACTAGAATTTGGACATTTAATGATCAAGCTTTTAAGAGGGAAATGTCTGATGAGGCAGATGGACAGGATGGAATGAAAGACAGCAACAAAGAAGGAAGAAGAGCACAGGGAAGATGAGGAAAAATAGTAATAAAGAATGACAGAAACAGGAGAGAATGAGGGTAGAGAAAAGGGAAGCACAGCAAAAGTAGCATATGTGTATATTTTAATTCAGACACACAGATTTAGCTTTAACATCTATGTTTCTCAACCTACATCAGCCACGTTCCAACGAAACCAAAGAAAGGCATAAGACCAGATGACTCCAGAGCGATATCATCTGGATAACAACAACCATATTTCTATGGCTAATGTCAAAATAACATCTCTGCTTTTCCAAAGTTCATGCACTTGCAGAAAGCCTTTATTCCACAAACCCTATTAAGGCAAAGGCAGACCATTTACACATGTGTTACGTGCTGCAAAAATATAGTTAATCATATCAGGTGATATAAGACATTCAGCCAGGACCACATCAAACAGAAGTCCAACATTCTTATGTGTTGTGAAAAGCACAAATGCCAATAGCTCCAGTAAAAGAATGAACAAGAGAGACATTATATCAAGATGTGAAATTTTGGTGCTCTGGAGGTGCTCAAGTCTGCTTAAAAGAAAAATGTCTGTCATGAAAATAATCAAGTGGAAGTTAACTTAATAAACGCCTCACTTTGACTGTGTCTGTTCCTGTAAATGGACAGAAAATGGAACTGTAGAGAAAAAAACAAGGCCTGTTACACCAAAGGTATGACCTCTGAAGTGTGCGCGTGGGTGTGTGTGTGCGAACTCAAAGATACTGCAAACACACACATATTCACTCACAGCTCAGAATCATTCTAGGCTGTGGTCCCAACGTTAACCTCAAGTCAACAAACACACATGGAACTCAGCAGAGAGAGAAAGAGACGGAGCAAGAAGAGGCCAGTGGTTATTATGCTTGGACCGAGGTTCTGTGCTGTTGTATTCTGAAGCGTGGACTGGGCCTGGTTACAGACACAACGTGGACCGCAAAAGTCTCTTTAATTGGACAGATGTGAAACAAAGTCCAGATGGCTTTAATAGACAATATTCGCTTGGGGGACACATTCCTATTTGTCTTTTTCTCTATCTATGTCCTGCTCTCTCACTCCCACACATTTTCTCTTCTGTCCTTTACATTTTCCCACATTCCTCATCATCCTGTTCACTCGCCCTTTTTTCCCTACAAACTTAACTTTATACTGAGACCATCATTTATTTTTCAACAGCATCTTTCTCCATCTCATTAACTGTAAGCAATTTCCTGGAGTAATAGCTCCTCATATATTTCTATCCCACATTCTTCTAATGGTACACAGAGCCTTAATATTGAATCTTTACAAATGTGGGAAAAAGAAACACAGTTACAATGATACTTGAAAACATTTGGAGGAAAAAATGTATTACTTGTTTTAGCATGGATGGTGTTTCTTAAATGGGAAACATGAAGGGCAATATTGTATGTGCGTATTGTAAGCCTTTTTTTTCAAAATGTACAAAATGTGTTGTGGATTATTATTAATATGTATATATATGTACGTATATACTGTATATGTAGAGCCTAGTATGGCCCTTTGGACTGTAAAGAGTGGTGGGATGAGAGACCTTACCAGTAAGACAAATCCAGGGGTTGAAAAAAGCGCCTTGAGATGAGATCAGCGAAGAAGGATTCAGTCTCACGACATGCAGTCCCATTGCCAATGACAACCTTGGTGCAGCTAGTATGGACAAGTGGAGGAGAGGTACAGCCAGGAAAGGTCAAACAATTAGGCCAAGTTCACAATTTATCTGTTTAAAATGATATATTCAGCGGGTTACAGAAAAAAATCTGATTGTCAACTGACACGGAAGTTGCAGCAATAAAGCCATGGATTAACACAACAGAAACATCATCCATTCATTTCATTCATTTTCTGAAATAATATACTTTGACAGTATTGAGACATAAGCAGCAGTACCTGTATTTAAGCATAAGGTGGCGAAGTTTCTCTGCTTCTTTTTGTTGGCCTGAATTATGCAGGTAGACAACATCAGTATGGAGAATCTGACCTGGGAGAATAGAAAGGCAAACAATGTTATTGATTAACGTCTATATTAACAAGGGGGTCTTGGCAGAACAAGCTATATAACAAGCTATATACAATCAATGCATGTCTCTGAACTGCATGCTGAGGCAGCAATGTCCCACATAAACAAAAAACTCCAAATCCATAAAGCCTCCACAGGAAGCCCAAGTCCTGCCAGCTCCCAGCTTCCTCATAGGAAGAGTGTAGATCTGTAAGGACAGCTCTGACAGGAAGTCATGTGAGCCTGGAAACACCAAACCTGTGGCCACACCATGCTGGGCCTGACACCTGATATATGCCTGTGTCTGTCTGCTGTAAGTGTGTCAGCGTGACTTGTGGCCACACAATCAGTCACCCGGAGGGTGGGACCTACCCCTGCCCAGTGTGAAGCCATACCCACTGAGAGACATGCTGAGATATGCAGTGCAGTACAGTGGACACACATGCACGCACACACACTCACACACACACACACACACACACACACACATAATCCACCCACCAGGGTCATGCCAACTAGCATCTAGTCTTTGAGCACACACACAGACACACACCTTGGTGGTAGGAGGTCTAGTGATGACTGGCTAAATAGTGTCCTCTCTATTATTACTGATTAATAAAATACTCCATGTAATATAATAAAGACATGTCTGCCACTGACTTCTGATTCTAGACTGAATAACCAGTAGCATTGTAAGTGAAGCATGTACATGTGTCATGAGATTAAAGAGAGACAGGCATATTGTGCCTATTTAAGTAAATACAGAGTATATACTTCTCAGTCCAGTACACTATGAGTTCACTTACTAGTGGGGGAGAGTATTGCCAGCTTACAGCCATGTCTATAACCAGGGTCCACCCCCAATATGACACAGCCCCTGACTGGACACACCAACAGGCGCTGGCGGAGATTACGCACAAACAAGGCGATCGATTCCTTCTCTGCTGCACTTGTCAGCTTAGTCCTAAAGAGAGGGGATTCAACAGAGAGACAGAGTGAGATGTAATGAAGTGCAAGGTGGGTAAGATATTATGCTAAGAAAGAGAGAGAGAGAGTAGAGGTTGCAGAGAAAGATTTTATGGTGAGGGTAAAAAAAAATGGAGAAGGATTTACAAAAATATAAGAGAGGGGAAGAAAAAAGGTGAAAATTAGGAGAGAAGGAGGAAGAAGCAGGGGCAGTTTAAATAAATAAATAGCTATTAAAGAAAATAGTCCTGAAAGCATGCACACACAACCACACGTACACACACAGAAAACTTTAAAATACCTGTAACTCCTGGTGAGGAAAGGCAGAATTAGCCTTTTATAAGAGTCTTCTACTGCATTTTTGATGATTGCATGAAGTTCTCCTCTTGCAAAGGTCTTCGGCCTCCATCTGCATTAAAATAGTAGTAAACAAAATGTTTGGTCAATTTCCACTAAATAAATACATACATGCCATAAATGTAAAATTGACTTGTTCTAGTCTGCAAACAGATTGTCTCCCTCTCAGGACGAAACATGTCTCCACAACTAAACAAATAAACAGACATTTTGTTTTCATCTAATTCTCTTTCAATCTGATAGTATCAACAACTTAACCAAAACCTTTTCTTAAGACTTTTTAAAGTGTTTATTTATTCAAGAGTAGTTTACTGAGCCCTTAGGTCACTTAACAATAAGCCCTGCTTCAATTTCACAGATTTGTAACTTTGTGTTCAGCTCCACAAAAGCAAAGATTATAATGTTATTGTATTTTTATCTGATTAAACATTGAAAAACACAAGTGTGAATAAATCTAAATTATGCAGCAGTTACAGTCTTTTATTTATCTCACACTTATTTAATCTGTACTTTATGAAAACATGAGTTTCTGCTTTCTTTTTCACACAACTCAACTATTTCTCAAGTTAAAATCTCCTTCAAAAGGATATTTTATCCAAATATAAAGAACAAACCTTAATCAATAATTGGATTGTATAAAAATGAGAAGTTTTCATATTTGTCATGTTGAAAAGCAATTTAACGTTCAGTACTTAAGCTGCAAACAGGTGCAAATTCATTGTACATCCTTTAGTAAAAAAACTAAAAACAAAAAAGAAAAAACAAAGATCTATTCATCTGGATTTTTTCATCAAAACGAAGCTGCAATTGTTTTGTTACTACACATATCGATAACGTCATCCATTTTTGTTTCACCAGGGACCAAAATGAATGATATACTTGCAGGTTATGAAAGTGGTACATATATAGATGCAGAATTCAAATATCATTCTGTGTACTACTTTCATAAATGAAAAGGCTCTCTCCGTTAATGCAGTTCATTATGAAACTGGTTATCGCACTCCTCTACACATAGGCCAGAGAATGCAATGTGTGTGTATGTGTAGCCGTGTTTGTGTATTAGTGCATGTCTGACCTGTTGTTGATGCACCACCTAGTGAAGTCACTCTTCACCCTGTCAGGAATGTTCACCTTCACTGTCAAAATCTTCAGACTCTCCCCTCGGTTAATAGCCAGGGTCTGCACACATACATGCAAGCACACACACAAAGACACACAAACACATTTCTCCTGGTGAATACAATGCAATAACCTGTATAGTGCATACAGGCACACATGAACACAGACTTAAAGACCCACTACCCTCTCAAAATTTACATTCATAAATAAAATAGTTTAAATTGCACAAGCCAAGCAACCAACAGAAAGTGGTAGTACAGACTGCGTCACCGTCTCCAAGTACACCTGCTATCTTGGATCATATACTGACGGTGCAGCAGTGCATACAATATAAGAAAGCTGTTATGTTTTTTTAAATTGCTACTACCAATGAAAATATCACTTATATTAAAGTTATTATAAACCTGAAATACGGACACTGATATTTACATTTACAGATGAATCCACACTGCTTTATTAAGGTCCCTGCTTTAACCACAAAAAACTACAAGTGTTCATTTCTGATGAATATTTAAATACATTTATTGGTTAGAGAGTGTTTCACTACCATTGTGTAATCGGTGCATTATAAACACACTGTAAATTTTTGTTTTTGATGACAAAATCAGCAAAAAGCTTGAAGTAATTTGCTGCAAAAATCGATGTGGTACTAAGAGATTTATTCTCAGTGCAACTTCCAAGACCCAAAGTCCATCCAAATATTGCTCTCTCGCTTTTGAATGAACCTCCCATCTGTTTTCACCTCCAGCGCCACCTGCACACTGTGCTGGGCACCTAAATACCAGACAAAGTGAATGTCATGATCAGGTCAAAAATAGGACCCCAGGTCTTTACCGCAACCATTAGCATCTATACGTGGTGCAGAAACACAATCTCCTGACTACCTCGCTAAAACAAATACTTACATTTTCTTTCAATTTGGGAGCACCTAACAACTTTTTTTTTTTTTTAAAGTAGCCAATAAATTGAATAGATATTTGTACATCAGGGCTTTGGGTTAGAAGAGGTTACTTTATACATGGGAAAAGTATAAAAATGCAAAACATTATCACAAACCTTCACATTAGCACAAAACTAAATATTTTGACTCTCACTCAAACACACACACATGCGTGTACACACACGTGTACGAGTGATAAGCCTTGCAGTCTATCCTGTGGCCAGGCCTGTTGTGTCGTGTGCTGGTCCCCCCTCAGAGGAACTGTTACATGCTGTTAAGCAAACAGTAGTAAGTGTCTGACCTTTTCATTGGGGAACCTTTAGCCCGCCACAGAACAGGGCCAAGAAACAAGATGTCAATCTGGAGCCCAAGCGGAAGAAGCAAGCTGACAAATGCCACCACTACGCCACCATCAGCACTGAGACCGCAAGGCCTACCCCCCACCCACACCCACACACGTGGTGCCACAACCATTACCATTCAGCAGCACCCTCGGACACACATAAACAAAAATATAAAACACAGCTAATGGCATGGCAGAGGCAAGAATTAATGCAGCGAGCTTGCTTGAATTATGATGAAAGTTAGATTTCTCTTCTGTTGGCATGTTTCTGCCCCGGGCTGCCACTCTGACTGTGATGAGATTTCTCAAACAATCTTCATCAAAGCACTGAAGTTTAACATGCTGTCGAAGGAAGGAAGCACAACACCTCTTTCCGAACTCTTTCAACATGTGGGAAAGCCTATGAGTGTAAGTAAAGTAAACAGCCTTGTTAAATCTGTGTTCCCAGGGTTTGATGTTCGACCGTTTTAAGATCATGTTGTGTAATAAAGAATGACATACAGTCTTTAAATCACTGAAATGCATTACCGGCTGATTCATAAACTTTAATTAGATGCTCTCTGATTGTCCAATGTGGGAATGAACAAGCATTTAAAGACTTGATAAAAGTATCATCAACTAAAAATATGAAATGATTGAAAATGCAATAATGAGCAGTTTTAGGAAATCAGAAAAAAGGACAATAGCTAAAAGTCTCTGAAAAAAATATAATATAATGTGGCTGTTTACACACAAACACTTGCCAAAGTCCATCCTTCTATATGGTGCCTGCATGATAAACACAAACTTTAAGGCAAACAGATAAACTCTGCTGTAAATGTACTAACCCTAACCCAAACATTGGCTTCTGAGCATTCTGTAATTTAACTACGATAAAATCACAAGTTAATGTTCTTTTTGCCTGGTTGCCAAAACCCTAACTGTGGTGAATGCAACTATGCCCAACTAAAATGGAAATACGTTAGCTGACTTAAACAGCTAGGCAGTTTGTGTCCTTGCTGCTTCCCTCTGTAGCTGGCCAGTGTCCTTGCTGATGATAAATAACCTAGTGTGTGTCTGTACATCTCTCAGTTTCTGCCTGGGTTGGGTCACTGGTCTCAGACAGAGGGTGATCTGAAGGGAAGGGTGATGTGAGACAGAGTGGGAAGTGTTTGTTTGTGTGTTAGATGGGCCAGGAGTGACAGGAAACCAGGTACTGGCCAAACCCTGACACGACCAGACAGATTGTCTTTAGATTCGCCTTCATCCCTCCACCAGCCCTCAAGGTAGGGCAGCCAGCCAAGACTGTCCTCTCTCTATCTGTCTCCTTCTCTATCTCACCCTTTCTTTAGAGGAATACTGTCATCAACACATCTATCCACACGACATATCATGAATAAACACAGATACACACAAATATACACACAGATTCTCACACAGACACACACAGACGGGACAAACTGTACTGAGGGCTGTGAATAAAATCATATAAAAACACTTGGATTGTTGTATTCATCCACGATAATCGCATGCTAAACTGATATACTAAACAAGCAATTAACAGAATACAGATGTTGTGAGCATTTAAAAACCCAAATACAAAATACAGGGCTTTAGAGGTTAAGTGCTCTGCTATATCAACCTCAAAAGAAAAATATTTTTGATAAATATACTGTATTTTTATTTCTGACATTTTAAAATGTGTTACCAGCAGAACTGAAATCAGCCCCAACTGTGAACATTTTTAAATCCAGGTTAAAAACATTTCTCTTCTCCTGTGCTTATGATTGAGCTCTTTTAAAGCACTTTACATTTTAATCTTTCATTTGCACTCTATGTCGTGTCCTTTTAATGATTTTAAAGCTAATTATTATTTTATGCTGCAATCTTATATTTAATGCTCTATTCTAGCATTTTATTTATGTCTTTCTATTTTTCTGTACTTTGTTTTTATTATGGGGGTGGGGGGGGTTAATTGTATGTTTTAATGTTTCTCAAATTACATGTTTTTCTGTTTTATGTAAAGCACATTGAGTTGCCTTTGTGTATGAAATGTGCTATATAAATAAAACTGCCTTGCCTTGCCGTTTTCCAGGCAGAAAGAAATTACAGATTTTTATCTTCATCTTCAATGTTGCCAACATCAATCCAAAATGTATAATTACTTTTAAATTAACAAATGTCTAATGGCTTTATATCATACATTAGTCTAATTTTAATAGCAGAGACTTCATGAGACAATTCTATTTTCATACCGCTTAATGTAATTTCTTAAGTGTTCATAGATGAACTACGAGACTATGCAAGCTACAGATATGTTTTACTGTTGAATGAAGCTGTTAGCAGATTGCCTTATCTCCATAAAATAAAAGATAAGGCATAGTGCAAGAAGGTTTAAAAAAGAAAAAGGCAAACTAAGGATATAATGTTCTTGATAAACAAAGACATTTTAAGTTGGAAAGCATATGGAATGTAAGCTACATTTAGTGGATATTATTCTTTAGACAGTACAATTTCAGATAAATATTGACACTCAAAATATCACTAAGGATCAGTCATCTCAAGGGAACATGGGCCAGCATGATACACTGATCTTTATACAAACATACTGGCTGCTCAGGGAGAAGCTTGTACTCTTTGTGTCCCTTTCACGTTCTCTTATTCTATCCAAAAACAAACATAACACGGTATGAAACCTGAAGATCACTGTAAAAAAACAACAAAGAGCAAAGAGGGAGAGGAAATAATTTCAACAAGTACTTAAGGTGTAGTTAAAATTTTGGCTTGTAGTAATTTGTTGTAAATATTTTATATTACTGACAGTACAAAATAAAAGAAAGGAGGGGATTTAATAGACAAGAATACTTTAATGCTACAAATATATATTCTGGGGTCTTATTCTTTAAATAGAAAAGGGTCACATGTGATCGATAACTGCTTCAATTTGGAATCTCTAGGTCCCCTGTTGCCACATTGGATCTATCGGTGCCATATTTTGGTACCTTGCCAGCAGGTTGTGATGTGATTTCAAATAAATTTTGATAAGATTCCTCATGATGATATCATGAAGCTTAGACTTCTGTCTTTTTACAGCTGTCCTGGCCATTTCACAATGTTCATTGCAACATAGCAAAAGGCTACAGAAAAGTTTGGTCTCATCTTGAACCACAGTGTCTGCATTTCAATTTCATACATGTTATCCACTAAAGTTATAGGCATGTTTTTGTCATGAATGTACACACCTTGCGGAGATCTGCACTCTACAGAGTACTCTCTTATAGTTATAATTTATTTCGTCTTACATAATTGATCAATTAATTACAGTTGGGTCCAAATTCTGAGACCACTTTCCCTTTCACTTAATGGTCTCAGACTTTTAAACCACACTGTATATATTTGTGGACCTCTGTATATTTTTTGGACCCCAAACTGAGGCACCAGGGTACCACAGGAAGTAGTACTGATGTATCAAATCCTTTGAATATCTCTAAAGCATGACCAATACACAGCTACAAAAACAAGCGTCTGTGTATACAAGAGACACTGAAAATAAACTTGCTCTTCTCCACCTATCCATCAAAAAGAAGTGTTTAATTGATTAAACAGTTCCATTTATCCAAACTCCTCTGCAGGCAAGTGCCTGACTAGAGTGCTAAACTACCATTTGATCACAACGCAAATCGCATTAAAAATAGCCCATTGCACATTCAACAAATCCACCCTGGCATACACAAAAGCGTAACGGCTGTTAATAGCTAAAAGGTAAATACATACCTTCCAAAGAAGGCCTCAAATCAGATCTGACAGAATTAAATCAGATCTTAGAATCTTAACTAGACATGTCAATGGATTATGCTTTAAGACATGCGGAAGAGCAGAGCCTTCAATAACTAAATTATGATGACTTCATAAAAGTGTTACATAGTAAGGGTAACTTATTCCCTAGCTCACAATATTAGAAAAAAACGCACTACTTTACTGACATATGCCTTTGTATATCCTAATCTAATCCATAAACACTTCCCAATCTAAATTTTATTTGCTTAATCGTACCAACATTTATCACTTCTGTAAACTACAAATATTAAAAATGTAATTTCTTTCATTTTTATTGTTTGTCACTTCAGGGTGTTATTTACCACCTACAGGTGAACTTACAAGTTCACTGGCCCAACTCTAACATTTTTCTTTCGCTCCCATCATACAATGCCCTGACCTCTTCCTTTAACCAATCCCCAGAGCTGGAGCTTAATAAAAATGTGCTAAAGCGAATGGGCAAGTGTGTGCTCACACACATGCCTCCTGTCAAAACATATCTCCCACCTGCTCCCCCTTCCTGTCGACTTGACGGCTAGAAAAGGTTCATTTTAGCCGGAATCCGACAGCTAGCAGGGTCACAGCAGCCTGTGGATTAACGCTCCGTGACAAAGGCGAGTCATCGAATTAAAGGCCTCGCATACGCAGGAGGAGAGGGGAAAAGGGGAGGTGTGGAGAGGATTGGAGGGCTGAGATTTAGTCAAGGAGAGAGAGAGAAAGAGAGAAAGAGAGAAAGAGAGAGAGAGATAGAGAGAGAGCGAGAAAGAGGGCGGGAGGAAGATTAGCATGGAAAGAGAGAGAGATAAGTGATGGATGCACCTCAATGTCGCTCATCTGTGCTCAGTGTACATTCTCTCCTTCCCTCGACCGCCCCCACTTCCCTCTCCCCATCCTTTCGTCCGCCTGTGGGCCCAGCAGCAATAGCTGTCACTAAAGGAGAGCGCCTGTCAATCAAAGCTTCCTAATCCAATGGCATGTCGGCAGGGGACATGTCACATATGTTAAGAGGAGAGAATGAGGGGACTAGCAGGGTGTGCATGTGTGTGAGCAAGTGTGTGCACATGCATCTGTGTGTATGTGATTGTATGACTGTAGGGCAGAGAGCGGTTGCCATAGAGTGCGGTGTGGCAGAGAGGCAGCGGGTGACGAAAGCTAGGGTGACACATGAGGCCCGGGACCAACTCTGAGTAACCCACCAGTCACTAGAGGGACAGAGGGGGAGCAGAGGAGGCAGAGCAGGGCAGAGGAGGGGTAAATACTGAGGCATAGACAAGGCTAACTGTGAATGACATGGCTAGCATTCAAAAGCGGCATGCATGAAGCAGACAGAAATGACACAAACACAAACAGATGGTGTACATTTGTGTATGTGTGTGTGTGTGTGTGTGTGTGTGTGTGTGTGTGTGTGTGTGTGTGTGTGTGTGTGTGTGTGTGTGTGTGTGTCAAAACACAGGAAACAAGACTACTTATAAGAGTGAACAGAGATTATCAACTAGTGGAATAATTTATTAATACTTTTCATTCCCATGGCTTTGACTTTAATAAAATGTATTTAAAAAAATATTCCTTATAAAGCCACCAGTATATACTGGCGATTTCAATGAGAAATGTGTAGCTTGCAAGTATGCTTGAAGTGTAAAATGTAGCGGTCTTTAGGCACTGCATTTGTCATATCTTATGGTAATAGCACTGTTGAATAATCCATAAACTCTCCATAAAAAAAATCAGGCTCTTATTAGAAGAGTAAAAGATTATCAACAGGTAGCATTAGTCAAATGGTTAGGAAAATATGTATGACAACACCAGGACTAACCTTAATAAAAAGCAACCATTCTGATGTTAGTATGTTGAGTATGAAAGGATGGATGGATGAATGTGCAATGAGACAGATATGGATGACTCTAAGTACCTGATGGGGCTGGATGCGTTGGATGTTACTGGTAAAATCAAAGTAGAGGTTGAACTTGTCAACATCCTTATTTTTGTTTTGCTGGGCCCCTGGTTTCTTCTGGTCTTTAACAGACTTCCCCTGCTCTTTTTCCTTTAGTGCAGACTTGGACACAGAGGACTGGATGGTCACAAAGCTGTTCTCACACCTGACACAAAATGAGAAACAGAAAGAAGGCGAGGGCGATGTATTATTATCAATGTATCCAGCAAATCAGTGCCCACTATGAAGTTTAAAATGACAAAAAGATTTAAATGTTGTGTGTGCATGCGGATATGTTCTCACGATGTTTTCACGTAGGTGAGTGTCTCTGGGTCTTTGGCTATCATATCAGCCAAGATATGCTCGACACCTGTAGCCACTTCTTCCACTGATGACAGACCTGACACAAACATGAACACACACATATATATATATATAGCGCTTAAAGACAGTTCTCTCTTGGGACCTTTGACAGCCTTATAATTCTGTATGGATGACACATCGTTTCAGCAATGAGGTTTTTGCACAATTATACTGGGATTAAATGTGTGAGCGTGTGTGAGAATCTGTTTGTGCACTATTTGAAATAAAGAAATAAAAACTAGTTTGCCAAGTAGCTGTTGAGAATGTGTCCTATGTGAACAATTATCCTAAACTGGTCAAAATCTGTGCATAATAAATGGTAGCATTATTAATTTCCCTAAATGAGATCTATTAAGTAAGAAAATTGAGTCTGACACAGGGAAGTTCCTGTCCAGGCAAAACTATTCATCATGTTTACTTTAATGCAAACTTCTCATTGTGTGTTAGCATGTCTGTCTGTCTGTCTGTCTTACCTTCAGTACCAGGTTTTACCCATGCCCTTAAATCCAGAGTGTCTGGTGCTTCCATCAGTTTGGAGGCAGCCTCCTCAAGGCCGAGAGCTTTGGCCCTGCGAGCCTTTGTCAGCTTGCTGCCTTTCTTATACGGAGAATACTACAGACAAAGACAGAAGAACTGGACTGAGACAACTAGTGGGGAGTGTGGCAAAACCCACTTTCATACAAAACAATACTGCAACTACAAATTAAATTATAGGCATTTCTTTCACATAAAAATGTCATTCTGACCACATGATCGAGTTCATCAGCTGATCGACAGTTTCTCAGGTCTTGTTCCAGCTCAGCTGTCAAAACCCCATCCTTCTTCAGGGTCTGAATCACAGACTGGGTCTTCTTAGCCAGAGAGCTGCAACAAACAAGCACATACACATGCAAACAGATTATATACTAATCAACTAATCCTACCAACAAGGGTACCCGCAGACCCCCGAGAGCCTCAAAGCTTAACTACTAGCACCATCTAGTGGCCAAAGTCAAATATACTGCCTGGAGATGAACCCTGTCCTGCTTGGTTTATATGAGAAAACATTTCGTGGCAGAGATTTGAGTGAACTGTATCTGAATGTGTCTCTACATCAATTTAATGTGGTAATAAGGTGTATTAGTTTCCTTTGTTAATTTAAGATGTTTCATTTGCCTACCCTAACTCTTCGTACACCAGCTGGACATCTCGGACAGCATCAGCGTCCATTTGGTTAATCATCTCTTTGCGGTACCGCACCATGAACGGCACAGTGTTCTCCTCCCGCAGCAGCTTGACGATGTTTGCACACACCCATCGCTCCACACATGTCAGGATGGACAGCACCTGTGGAGAAAGACACACATACACACAAATATTCATACAGTATATCCATATAAACAAGTAAGCTAACACTGAGCATGTAAACATCAACTATGAAATAGTTTTATAGTCAGTTTTGTTCAGATATAAGCAACTATGGATACACATAAAGTCACTGAGTGTTCAGCACCCCCACTGGATAGCTGCTTGAGGCTGGGCATTCTCAGTCATGAGAAACAACATCATGTACTGGTGAAACATTCAGCTACCTGTTGTCATTTCCTGTCCTTTCCATCTTAATAATGACATTCCACTCTCTAATATTTTACTAAAAGCCTGTATCAAAAGGATAACAACATCACTGCTTTGTGATGACTGGACAGGTTTTTATCTTTCAGGCTGCAACAGTTTATGTAAAAACAAGTTTTGCTGTTTAACCAACAATTTATGGTGACAGTTTCAGGGGTGCCCCATTGAGTCACCTTCAAAATGTCCACATAGTTAAGTAATGTGTGTCTGGTGGTCAGATAATACCTTTTCCACACATAAAAACACACTTACACACCAACAAAGCCTAACATACCTCTATCAGGTCCCAGTTCATATTGAGTTCATTCCTCAGAGCGTGTGCTATTGATGATGGTAGTGCAGTTTGTTGTCCCTGGCAGGCACTGCTGGTCTTCTGTTTCTTCAGACAGGGCTCACCGAACGTGAAATCTTCCTCCATTTCCTCTTTCTTTGCTACTGATGACCCCTCACCTGCCCATCCGTCTGCCTGATGGGCTTCTGAAACAATAAATGACAGCCTCTACAAGAGGAAACGGAAAAAGTAAACAAAGGGTTGAGAAAATACATGATGGGATATATACTTGGTTAGAAAGTAACACTAGGCATACACAAAAAAGAGCATTCTTGCCTTCATAAAGTGTTGCAATAAGAGCAAAAACTAAATAAAATAAATAACTAAATTTAATCAATATATTACAACACAGAACACAGTAACAGAGATATTCAAAATTCAGTTATAAACCTGTGTTACAGTATGTACATTATACTAATTGAATCACTGCCAACTTTTGTCCATCTTCTTTTAGGCATACTGCATACTGTGTGTGTGTGTGTGTGTGTGTGTGTGTGTGTGTGTGTGTGTGTGTGTGTGTGTGTGTGTGTGTGTGTGTGTGTGTGTGTGTGTGTGTGTGTGCTATTAAAATTGTCATTAGTCTGACCTCCTCCTTCATTTTGATACTTGGCCCAGCCTCTGGACAGTCTTTTGGCTTTTCTCCTTCGCCTTTTCCAGCCTTGTCATCATTTTCGCCCTCATCACTTTTTTTCCTCTTTGTTCCAGCCAGACCTGATGCACCAGGATCCTTCTGAAGTGCAGTGGCCTGTGTTTTCCGCCCTGCAGCAGGTTTTCGTGGTGTCCTTGGCTTTGGCTCTTTAGGCACTTTAGGCACTTTAGGCACCTTAGGTTCTTTTGGTTCCTTTGGTTTAGCCACTCTTTTGACAGCAGCTTTCTTCTCCCCTGTTGCAGGGGCTCTGGTGGTCTGTCTGGAAGCTTTCGTCTTTGGCTCTGGCTTCCATTCTTCACTATCCTCATCATCACTACTCAGTGTCTGAGAAAATGACCTGAAAGTAAAGTGACGAAAAAAGTAGTTTAAGATCAGCATATTATAATTATAAGATATTTGGAAGTATCTTCAAAATTCAGTGAAAATACAAAGATTTTGGGGGGGGGGGGTAAAAAATTGCAACAGCTTTCCAGATTATGTGAGATTAGAATCTAATACAATATTTGTGTATAAACTTCTTATTTCATGAAATGGAAAGAGGAGAGATGGATACGCAATGAATATGTCTAGTATTTTAGTAAAATTGTACAACTTGTGCAATGATTATCTACTATATCTGCATCGGCACAACTTTCACTCAGTAACGTGTCAGGGGCACAGCAAAATGTGTTGTTGTCGTGATTTGCGGTAAGCCAGGACCACTATAGAAACAGCTCATGTTAACTGTAATGTTTTTCACTCTTCACTTGTAATCGCAGTGCTTTTGTTTGGTAGTTTTCCTGGTGAATATGTGGAACTGTGCATTCAGTGTAGATTGGTTAATGACAGAATAAAACCAAACCAAACAAAAGAATAACAAAAATAATGATTTCTTCTAATTTATGTTCTTCCCAAGTTTGCCAGTGAGTATGCGGGGCTATTTTTCTAATAGCCCTGTGATGAACATCAGATGAGATCCATGAGAAACACTTACAGGTCTGAGTCCACATCTTTGTACTTAACAGCTTTGGCAGTTGTCGTTCGGGGTCTTCGCATCATCTGTTAGAGAAAGTTAAATTAAAGGAAACAGTGATTGACATGTTCCTGCATTACCCACTACACATAATGTTTACTCCTGGTCAATATTTTGTACAGTTCTTCTCATTAAACATGTGGCAGCTCTTCTCACTTAGAATATGCTTTTTTTTTTAAATATAAATTGATATAAATTCTTTCTTATCTTTTATGATATATAGGACTACTTCATTTTGTGTGAATTATGCACCATAAAAGCAGTGCAAACTCATTGAATTATGTGCAAATCTACCTGGCTAATAACCTCATTTTGAGTCTGACATTGTAGTTTAGTTTAGTTAAGTTTAGTTTATTTGCACATAAAAAAGAAAAGAAAATACATAATACAAAAAATCATAATAACACATGCAGATTTGTTGAGATTAAGAAAGTAAAACAATAAAACAACAAAGAAAGGTGCAGGAGGAACCAATAAAATCCACCAGGGTTTGTCAGGTGGCCCTCCTATCTGTCTGACATTTTACAGACCAAAGAACTAATAGGTTAATGGAGAAAATGATTGATGAATTAATCGATAATGAAAACAATTATTAGTTGTAGCCCTTCTGTAATTCAACACTAGCTAAGAGACATGATAACATGATAGTAAGCACCTTAATTTGTGGAGGTTTTACCCACAACTCAAACACTGTTATCAAACAAAGTACAGTTAAATAGAGAGCATATTATCTATACTGTCTTTAACAACAACACTGCATATTGACACAGAACTGACCCTTTAACTTGCATTTATTTGCTAGCTATCACAACCGAGGTTAGCTATCATTTCAAATTTGGCGCTTCAGGTTAAAGCTACCAAAGTTAGCCGGCGAGCTGCAGCTTTACCCTGTCATGTTCCTATGTAGCACTACTTCTTCACATAGTGTCAAACGTGAAATAAATATACCTTTTATTCCAATGAGAATTCTTCTTTTTCTTTATGTGTACTGCGTTGGAAATAGTGATGCAGAAAAGCTACTTCCTGCAACAGTCTGGTTTAAACCAATGAGAGCGCCCCAAAAGTGCGTCATTCTTTTTCGTCTAATAAGATATCTTACAGGGACTTTAGCGACACCTACTGGACTGGAGTGAGTAGCACAGTAATTATCTTAATTATACATACAGTGTATTCATTATTATTAGTATTATTATTATTAAAGGATAGCTTCACAATTTTTTTGTTTATTTTTTTTTACTCCTTTATTAGTCCCACGATGGGGATATTTACATTATTGCATCAGCAAAGTGGACAGTAAAAATAGAAGAATGTCAATTTTAAAAAAAGAATAAAGAACAATAAATAATAAGTAAGTAAAAAAAACAGTAGTGGTAAAAATATAGTAAAATATTTGTAATATTATGTATAAAAATGATATTGGTGTTGAGTGATAACATACCTGAGTTTGATATTGTTATTGCACAGATTTACTGGGAGCAGTGCTGGTTGTACAGTCTAACACCTGCAGGGATGAAGGATCTGCAATATTGCTCCTTCACAAACTTTGGTCAAAGGAGTCTGTTGTTGAAGGAGCTCTCCAGTGCAGTCGGAGTGTCCCTCATGGGGGGTTACCAAATGAATTGTCATTTTTTTCCCTTGCTGTAATCATTCCTCCTGTTCACACCAAAAAAAAGAGATCTCTTCATGAAGCACTTTCAGTTTAAGTGAAGGTGGACAAAATCCACAGCCCTCCCTCTGTGCAAAGAGGGTTTAAATCCTTTATTTGGGGATAATTTGAGGCTTCAATCTTTAAATCAATTTGATATCTAAGTCTTTTTAGTGCCAAATTCCTTCTTTATATTATGATCCTCCCACTGCAGCGGAGAAGGAAACACTGTCTGTCAAGACAGTGTTTCACTTCACACTTCTTTTTTTTTTACTAAAAAGACAGAAGTTATCAACTTTATTTGACTAACTCAGACAGCAAACCTCATATTATCTTCAGATAAACTTTTAAATATAGTTTTGCTCAGTAACAGGATTTTGGATTGTGTCCCCATTTGTATAAACAGGACAGGAGGAATTATTATAACAAGAAAAACCTGTTTCAGTGTTTATACGGAACCTGACAGACTTTAAGACTGTCCCAATAGTTATTTTAAAATCAATGTTCATTGCTAATCTTAATGATTTGCCACAGAATTTTAGATTTTTGTTCTGTATGTGGATGATGCAACACATAGAAATCAACATGATTAGACTATAACTCTCATGCATGCTTGTTTGGGACTAAATATATCTGATATTTACATTAAGTAGTCTTATTTACGGTAAATGTTAGTGTTTCGCGAGGTTTCCCTAGTGCCCCCCTTTACACTCTCACTTCCTCTAATCAATCACTGCCTCTCAAATGTTAGACTTTCATTGTTTCTCTATTTGATGTAACTTTTTTTGTTTCTCAAAAGTTACAACAAATCAAAGCTAAATGATTATAATGTGGTTGGTGACAGAATTGTTATTGTTAGAAGTCAGTTGGATGTCATGAACCAGTGGGGGTGAGCAAGATGTGAGATGCCATAATTTTGGGTTTTGTATATGTTCATACATGTTTAGAATAGGTGCAGGGGAGAAATATGACTTGATGAGCTAAGATCTCAAATCAGAAGTTGATATTTAATTGTAATGTGTATTAAAAAAATTAAAAAGTATGTCACAATTATCTTTTTAACACTTCCTAGATTGTCTTGAAATAACATGACAGATCTAAAAGTAGGGGGGCTACAACGAACCAGGTTATCTGTGAGACTGTGTTAAGGATTAATTCATCCTGAAAAATTAGAGATTAAGAATTTAATTCTACAGAAAACAAAAAACCCACAGACCCGAAATCTCAGTAGAGAATAAAGCCCCCTCAAACCAGAATAACACTTGGAATACTATTAGTACCACTAGCTAAATACTTATAAACCCTAATATTATCATTTCTTCCTAATCATTACCATAAAACATACATGAATTAAAGTAAATATCAAAAGGAACTAAAACTGGTTGAAGATTGCTACATGTCTGGACACTCTGCCCCTGGTTACTGATGATGCACCACCGTCAGCAACCAATCAGAAATTTGTTTTGAAGAAATCCATGCAGATTATAATTTGGTTGTTCAGTGTTTGTGTGTGCGTGTGTGCGTGTGGGTTTTCCCCGCGTGTTACTTTCAGTTCCTCCCGTCTCTCAGCCGCATAAAGGTAAAAACTTCTTTGGACTCTCTCATTAATATTATTGAGACCGCTTGTTGCAACCTCACCTGAAACAAGGTACGGTATTATTTATGTGTGTGTGTGTGTGTGTGTGTGTGTGTTTCAGTGCATATTTCAGTGTGTGTGTTTCAGTATCATAATATTTTCTGCCTTTAAACACTTTTGTGTATATGTATGTTTGTGTGTCCAGGTTTGTGTGAAAATGTCGGACCCAGAGACCCCTAACCAGCCTCTCCTCAACCATCCCGCACCAGAAACGGGGTAAGGACTGTGTAATGTCTTTGTTTGTGTGTGTTTTAATGGGCACTAGTACAAGAGGATACCTTGATGAGACTCACATTAAAAATCCTCTAACAAAAAAAAAAAAAAAAAAAAAAAAGCCAGAGAGAAAGAGAGGCAGGAAGAATAACAAATCTCTTCTGTGATCTTATTTCAGCTGTAGGTGTAATATTGCCTAAACTATTCCTGACATTGAACTGGATTACTTTTTTCTTTTTTTTAAATGTTTTTTTTAATGTTTTAGTTTTAATTTTTGCCTTTATTCTAAAGTAGCTGGCATAGAAATCGACAGGAAACGTTTTTATTGTGACCAGACCATCCTAAACTATTTACAACAAACTACATGTACTTTTATTTTAAATGTAACTATGATGATTTTTTATGTATGTAACTTCTAGTGAGCCAAATTTAATTGTTTTATTATGCTGTAATGCAGTGTCACAACACAGTAATCACTAAAGTAATAGATTACTAATCTGTAGCCAGTTCCACAAGTTTGCTGGTAGATGTTCCCATTGTTTGAAAATGAATGTAACCCCTAAAATATACTATGAAACATATTTTTAAAATGTGTCAACATTATTGCTATATAAAGTATACATGACAAAAAAAAAGATGTCCTCATAGACCATACTGTTTTAAAGACTTACACCAGTTACCTGAGATTACAGCGTCTCAGATACGATGTCCTTTGGATTTATGGGACTTCCCAAACTCAGTTCTTGGTGTGAGTTAGCGAGGGAAAAGGCAGATGTGAAAAATTCCTAAACTTTCACTTCAGTGTCTGCTTGGAGACAGCTGACTTAATCACTCAGTTGTTGGTGTATACTACATACATGGCAGAAGTTCCTGTTTTACAGAATTTCCCCATCCTTAGCCAAACATCAGACTCTATAATGTTCCTCATACTTTTCATTCTCCTCTCCTCCTTCACACTTCTCTCCTCTGACTCTAGAATAAATATTTTATGCCCTTTTTTGACCAAGAACTGATACGTAAACAGTAGGGCTGGGCCAAAAACAATCGATTTTTATATTAATCGCGATTTTTTTCCTGGTGATTTTTAAAAATCAATTCTCATACAATAATCGATTTTTATTCATTTATTTAATTTTTTTAAATTATTATTTACATTTTTTTTTCTTCTAAATGTAGCAGTTTTTTGTAAATATGACTTATGATGTATTATCAAGTGTTTGGTTCAACCTGTTCTTGTTTAAGGAAAGAAAATCACAATAATTAAAATATAAAATTGCAATACTTGGTAAAATCGAATCGCAGTTTAAATCAAATCGGGACCCAAAAATCGTTTTCGAATTGGCCCAAAAGCAAATCGGCCACGCCCTAGTAAACAGATAAAAACGACTGATGATTATGTTTCCCTTTATATTAAATCTAAAGACTTCTCTCCTTATTCCTTGTTTAACCCTTTGCTTTCCAGTGGCCGTCCCTCTCGGGCTTATAAGGTGGCAGGTCTGACCCTGTTTGCCTGTGCACTGATTGCGGGCCAGGCCATGATCGCCTACTTCCTCCTCGCCCAGAGGGGTGACATCAGATCTCTCAAGGAGCAGAACAACAACATGAAGGCAGAGCTGTCCAAGGGAAGATCTGGTGAGGATACCAACATTCATTCAGATTAGGAGGGATATATTATAATTCTACACTCTATTGACATTTAGTGCAGTGTCCTAGACTGGATTTGAATATCTGTTTTCCTCTACAGTATTATTCCTTTTAATCTCTGTTGGAGTCTAATTTCTCAGTACATTTATTTACCTCTCACACATACTGTTTCTTCTTGTGTCTGTAGTTGCTGTGCCTATGCAGATGCACGTGCCCATGAAGGCCCTGCCTGAGCTGATGATTGACTCTGTGGATGAGGTAAAAGAGCCCATTATGGGATTCTTGAGGTTGATACTAAAATCAATACTTTAGAGTTTGAGAATTCTAATTAAGATATATTGGTCAACATTTATTTCTTACATAATTAGATTACATAAACATTTTTAATGAAGATCCCTAAAATTTCTTTTGTAAAGAAATGTGACCAAGTTATAAAGTTCATACTTCACACTTAATTTGAAAATTTGACTTGTTAGTGCTCCCTGGTGGACAAACTCTTCAAAACTGCAGTTTCTTGTTATTTATAAACCCACAAATATACTGTTACAGAAATAACAATAACAAACGATTATCAATTTAGCTCTAGTTACCATTGAATCCAACAATCTTGTACATATATTCTATAAATTTGATGATATGATTATTTTAAAAGTCTAGAATGAACACAGTGACATGGGCCTTGTTCTTATGTCTGTCTTCTTCCACTGATTGTATTACAGGAGTCTTCCACTGCAGCCCCTATGAAGGGCACAGACTGCCAGATGGAGGCTGCTGGTATTAAGCCTGTGCAGGTTCCAGGTTTCCGCCCCGCCTGTGACCCACGTGGCCTCTACCAGGCCCAGCAGTGCTTCATGGAGCACTGCTGGTGTGTGAACCCAGTCACTGGGGAAGAGGTCCCACGATCCCTCACCAGAGGACCAGCCAGATGCAGCAGAGCAGCTTCTTTTGCTGGTGAGACAAAATACCTGGTCAGAAAACGTCATAGGTCAGATTAAGAGGAATAGAATTAGAGGTAACCATAAAAAAAGGAAATATTTGCAGTTTTGAAATGTTATTTTTTATTTGTAGTTAAGTTTACTAAAAAGCTGTACTTCACTACTATTTCACACAACAGTAATCATTATGACAGCTACATTTGATAGAATATTACCTTCTGTCATTATCTCCACCAAACAGTTTTTTCAGTCCTGTTTGTGAATGCTTTTAAATAATTTGATATAATTTGGAGACATTTTCTAATGAGATATACTGAACTTAATAGTATGAAATAAAATCTGGCACATTATCACCTGATTGTCTATCAACATTATTTGGATGCAGATCTGGATACAGATACAAAGACTAATCAGAATTTTCTTTAATTCTTTTCTTCCTATTACTTTTAGAGTTTTGCGTAGCCTTGTTAGATTGATTCAAAATATGAATTATGAGAGGAGTGAGACTAGATCCTACAAACAATGTGATTATTTTCATCTAGACTAAAAAACTCAAGCTGGGCTCAAGCTACAATGTCTTTATGCTTCTGTCTCTTTAGGTGGCCTGAGCAACATGCTGACTCTGTCTGATGCTGATGTCTGATACTGCAGTGAGTAACATTACACATATGGTGTGGTGCATATGTTTGACATTCTCTATGTATAGATAACTATCTGTGAGCCTAATTCAGTATAATTCATTCCAATCAAGGAATGCATTTTTTCAAATGTTACATGTTTAAATACTTTTGGCAAGTAATAACATTTAAACTAAATGACTTTCAACAGCCACTAAAAGTTTAAATTAACTGTATTTTCCATCTTCTGTTTTTTCTGCACTTGTAGCTGATGGGAATCTCCTTCAGTGACGGTTCATCTCATAACCATGAAATTTTAACATTCTGCCAACTTATAATCATAACATTTGCAGGACTTGATAAACTAATAGAGTTTAATACACTTGTCATAAATTACCAAATTAAAACTTCTTGCTATAATCTTCTCAGTTAATTGCAATAAATCTTATATGGGCAAAGTTTTTGCTTTTCATGCTATTAATCATCATTAATTAATCTTAAAGTGTTTAAGTAAAGGCTAGTACAAGTTAAGGATTCATAGTACTTTGTCATTGTTTTCCAGACATAAAAGAGGCTGTTCAAATTTGATCCTATGATAGTTTGATAAAAAGAACCAGTTTTTCAATGTTGGGTAGTTTGAAAAGAGCAGTGAGCTGATGAAAGACAGCATTAACAAGGGGCTTAGTGTAGGCATAAGGCATTCAGATATATATATTTTGCTTATTTTGACAACATGTAGATGTAGGATCACCAGGCCTTCAGATGAATTTAATCAAAAATCCTTCATATAAGCAGTATGATGGACTGGATCAGGGAAAGATTGTCTAAAGTTAAAAGAATGACACTGTTAAAGCATTGAAATATTCGACACAATCAGGAACAAGTTCTCAGACAATTCTCAATTGTATTTTTCCCCATTTATTTGAACAACCGAAATAAACTTGTTTGAGACAGTCTGAGTGGTGTTCATTTATAAAATCACAATGGGATTTCAAATACTTGAAGCTGAATACTCCTTGATTGATGTGAAGGAGCAAAAACCCGGGACAACAAGATGGTTTGATTAGCTAATGAGATAAAGCACCATCAACTGACTCGTCATATCCAACAGCACATCAAAAACATTAAAAGAATGGTATCGCTTCAGAAAACAAGAGGAAACATGCAGAGACATAGTACAGGACAATAAGAAACCAAAACCATTAAATATATAAGGGCAGCAACACAATGATTGTCAATAGGCACATGTTTTTCTGGGTTCCAGTTAACATACATACAGTATTTTTTCCAGTCAATGTGAAAATGGAAGCTTAAACTGAAGTTACATGTTTTCTCCCTTATGTTTTTTGTGCAGTACCTGTAACTGTACATGGGATAATGAATGGTGCTGTCATGAAAACATGGATTAAAATAGATTGCACAGTTGTACCTAATAAAGTGCTCAGTGATTGTATACTGTAGTATTTAAATATATACACTGGTACATTTTTTAAGACGGAGATGTATTGTGAAAAACATGGCTGTGTATTTCACAAATGAGTAGAAACCCTATTTGTGGGTTTAAATCATTAGGGGGGGGGGGGGGGGGGGGTACAAAAATGAGTGTTACTTTCCAGGTTATACAGTTAAATCAAACATCTGACCAGCTAAATTAAAATACAAACTCATGCATATCTGCTATATTCTGAGGTGTGCTACTGTTTTGTTGCAGCAACAGCACTGCTTTATCAAGTTTAAAAACACCTTACAGTACATACGACACATTAAACATATGATACAGACACCATATTTTAAATGAGTAAAATATCACTATATGATGGAGTTTCTTTGACAGGTTTTGATATTTATGGAGACAAAAATTAAAATCATTGGTTGTTGCAAGACAAACAGCTTTAAATCTCTAAAATTCCTACAAGTGCAATGAATCAACAAGTTTCCAGCATATAAAATAGGCAGCCAAATCCCATCAGGAAAGGCTATTGCACACATGACATGAGATGAAAACATCAAGTCCAGACCAGAGGAGGCACTCTTAATACATTATTACATATAATACTTGAACTTCCCTGTTTTGATAAAACCGTTGAGTGCAATAAAAACTACATCTTAAAACTAAAATTTCACTTTGGCGTACATTATGTCCTGCTATGTCTGGAGGACTTTCTCTTAACAGTGTGAGGGAGAATATAGAGTGAAATATACTCCTGGGAAAACTTTAGATTAATTTTACAAGTATTGTTAAAATGACAGATATCTACAAAGTCTACCAACGTGATTTTTTTCGTGATATTCTACAGAGGACTACAATTTAAAAGTAAAAGTGGTTCAAGTAGAAAATTGACCTAAACCCACATGAAAGTAATCAGGAAAGGTTTTGCTCAGAAAAGCACCAAGAGATGTGATTCGGGACAGTTTTTACATGATCTGTCTTGAGCAAAAATGTGTTATGGCTGCTATAATTGATTTCTGACCACTAGAGAACAGAAGACATCACAGAGGACAATAAATCTCTAAATCTCACATGCATCCTGTTCAACACTAAAAAAGCGACAAACTTAATAAAGCACTGAGGTATCGTGCAAAAAATTCCTCTGGGAGACACTCAACTATCTATATTGAGAGTATAATAATGTAATAATGGAGGTGGGGTATTTTTCTCTAATTAACCTCCTTTAGAAAACAGGCCCCCAATTGTGGCTATTGGTTAGTCTTGTGTATCAAGAAATCCCCACAAAGCATATAAATTGTGGCAAAGAAATCAATAATAGAAGCTATAACAATTTTTTAAATGGCAGCAGCTTATCTGAATTTCATTCATTAACCTAATTGGAAGGACATATGGGGTCTCATATGTAGTGAGTAATTGCATCTGTTATCTTTTTAGTACATGCATATCAATATGCTCAGTCTATTTTAAAAAAGCATTATAGTCACCTATCTTCCACACTCAGGTAGCTCTTTACAGGTTGGCTTGCAACTTTAGATTATTTTCCTATTTATCCATCCACGTGGAAGAAGAAATAAATAGCTGTTGAAACAGCTTTTTTCCAAATACATAGAGTACCAGTCAAAACTTTGGACACACTTTCAAATGAAAGGGAAGGTGTGTCCAGAGTGTTGACAGGTACAGTATCTGTTCCCGTATGCGGCTGTAAAGGCAACCTCTTCTTATGTTTGCTTCTCTCTTCTTAGTTGCGTCCTCCTTTCAGTTTGTTAATGTAGTCTTTGACGGAGTTTTCAATGTTGGGAACAGCATAATTTTGTGCTGCGTAAATTCCTGTGCACGTTCCAACAGCAACACCTAGCAGCGCAGAGGAGCGTAGCCTAGCAACAATGTAGCCAGCCAGAAACCCCTTCAGAAAAGGAGAACCAAGCAGACTGCCTCCCTGCAGAAGAAAGGAGAGGCGACATTAGGAACGGTTTAGTTGTTAATCCGGCTCTTTTATACCTAGAGCTGCATAAAGGGAGTTTTCATGTGTTTTTTTATAGCTGCCTGGTCTGTGAACAAAACTCAGGGCTGAATAACCTGAACCTGAAAATGTTACAGCTTATGTGTCTTACCGGAGGGACCCCAGTCTGTATCTCATCCTCGATCCGTCTCTGGATATCTTCCAGCTGATCCTTCAGATCAACCAAGTCCCTGAGCTGACTCACAGGATCCTACACACAAAGAGTCAAACACACAGCACAGGTTGGTGGAGATTACCATAGTTTCCTAAACCTTCAGTGCATTTTACCACGGTTAAATACTGTTTGGGTTTTTAAAGGCAGTAGGAACAGTATATTCTCCCAGTAAATTCTTATGCTTATGAACAACAGTGTCAGACTCAAACAAATCACTTAAAATATTAGACCATTCAACTACAAATGCCTGCATAAATATGGATCACTAATCAACAAGTTACTTCTCGGCTTACTTCACCCATTCACTCAATTTATTAGCGGGGAAACACTAAGTAATGTTACCTTTTACGCCAACTTATTCAGATTAGACAGACTTTATGTTGCCTTTAAGGGATTTGGCTGATTTAGTTATTAATACTGATGTCAGTGATGATAAGCATATTATGACATGTATGAACACTGTGTATCGGGTTTCAGGACAACTGACTCTCTGTAGGGTCACAGTTTTTTAAGTGTGTCTTAAAACAACAGCCAGGTGCCCATATTAACACTGGAAGCGCTTGTCCTCCTGTTCATACTTGTTATTAAAAGACCCTCCTTCAAATATGATCAAATCTACCTTGCCATTTTGTGCAAAAAGCTTTTTTTAAAGTTCATCTGAAGCTTATATCAGTCTTCAGCAGTCTGGGTTAGTCATATCAAGTGGATATCTGCCAAATTTAGAGTATTTTCAGCATCAAAATCCCTCTTAGTATTTCCCTGTTAAGTTGTGGTGGAAGTGAAGTAACAAAAAGTGACTCACTCATGTGGGCTTCAAATTAGCTTCAGCTAAACTAAATAAAAGGAGGCTTGTGGCTTTTGGCCCCTTTGTATGAAGTGATCTTTCTTATTTGAGCATCTAATCATTGTTTTATAACTTAATCTGCCTACTTAAAGAGTTAAGTTTTGCTCCAGGGTTTGCAGACAGAGTTTATCACATAGTCTGATCGACAGATCGAATAGTTTGGGTCACTTGCAAAGATAAAAAAAAGGCTCTTAATTCTTACTAACTTCACTAATTTAGCATTAAGTTACCTTTGAATAATGTTGATGTAATATTTGATTATGCCTGTGTGTATTTACAGCACCGCAGAGCTTAAAATATATCAAAAATATCCTCAACAAACCAAATTATACCAACATTAACCCAGTGAGAGAAGTTCAGCTAAGCTAACAGCAGAGTGCGGCGTTATGATAGCATGTAATCTTTTTTTTTACTTCTTAAACTAACTTTACCTTCTCACGGATGAATGACATAGTAAGTTATTCAGGTTGTTATAAAGCCAAATATCTACATTTCTAATTAGCGTAAAGCATATAAAGTTAAGGACACCAACCTTGCCATCAGCCATAGTTCCTAATGTGTATTGGTTTTGTCTCTTCTTCTTCTCTCTTTTTTTTTGGAGCTTTGATGAAAATTAAAGGCGTGCTGCCCTCTAGTGGTTACTCACAAGCTCACAGGGGTTTTTAAGTGAGTTTAATCATTAGCAAGGGTTGGGAAGGTTACTTTGGAAATGTAATAGGGTGGATTAGGATAATAGACAAGTAGACTCCAGTGCATGTATCACTTTTTCTATTAAGTTATTTTAAAGACTACTAGTATATGCAAACTGTGTAAGTTATATTGTTTAACATTACACATGTGAACATACAGTCTACTAGTTTTTAACCTTTCTGAAGAGAAAGCAACAAAAAAAAAACATAGGCCAAAAGTTTTGGCACATAAGACTACTTTGTATAAAAGAAAGTATTTCTAAGCCTAAAAACTAGTGTCCCAGATTACAAAATCTTCCAATTCTGAAACGATTTGACACAAGGAACATTAATATGGGTTCCATTTTCCTTTTCAGTACAATATCTAAAAACTGTCTTCTGATTAAACAAGGAAACATCTCAGGGATTTTATAATGCTAGTCAGTGTTGATATAATGTGTTGGATTCATATTTAAATATGGTGAACAAGTCTGAATTGCAAAAAGTCACCCACATCACCCTAATCCATCCTAGGTTACAAATTACTAGTTACCATATATAAAATGTAATAAGTAATGTAACTATTTCAATTTATTACGTTTTAAGCCCATGTGATAAAACATTTTTTTCAAAGAATTAAAAACAGCAATATATGGATTTAGTTACTTGTTAAATATTAAAACATTCAATCAAATATATAGAGATCTCCTTATTCTTATATAAATGAGAGAGAGAGCTGAGAGGAATCTGTCTTATTAACTTAACTACTTATGTCAGCTTTTTTCTACTGGTGCTAGAGAGTCTGCATGAGAGAGCAGGGATAAAGAAACCTTCAGAGAGGGAAAAAAAGAGAATAAAAAAAAAGAGAGAGACAGAAGGACAGAGTGTCACAGAAATCACAAGCCAATAAATTTGCTCTGTCGTCTCACCATCACTGCAACACATTGCCTGAATAAGGACAAAAGATTGTTGTAATTATGGAGTAAATTAATGGCAATTTTCTTCTGAAATATGATATATTTTTAGTAATTACAAGGACTAATTTGCATTTTAAAACTAGATGATAGGTCACAAGTGTGAATGACAGAGAGACTGCGAAAGTGAAAGTGAATGGCACAGCTTGGAGTGACAGCAGGCGAGAAAGAGTTTGATGAGAGTGATGTTAATCTGACAGAGAGATAGGAAGAGACAGGAAGCCCGAATCTGCACGAGAGAAAAGTACAGTACGTTAAAGCCTAATTTTAAAAGATTAATTGTGCCACAACAATTGATTTCTTTTTAAACACTGCTTTGTGAATTCCTCTGCAGCACTTTGTTACTCTGGGGGGCCTGAAAGTATTTAATCTTCTCAACCACCAGGACAGAAAGTCCATTAACCTTTCTTTACTCAGCGCCAACCTGATATGGAGCACAGTACTTAACTGTCTGTTCAAGCTGGAATAAAACAGTCTGCTTGCTTTTTTGTGAGATGAAACGGTGCACCCGCTCCCCTGAAATGCAAACATTGAAGAGTTGGAAGCAACGATGGAGGTAAGGTGTCTCTGATCCTCACTACTGTTGATCATTTAGGGGGGGTTATTGATTTTGGCTGAGTCATATTTGGCTGACTAATCTTTGGACGCCACTGAAAAGGAAAGGTCATGGAAGCTTATGGTGCAATCATTATAGTGATGTGCTTTGAAGTAATGTGAATTCATATATGTGAGAGCTTAAGATGAGGAAAAGCTGGACCGTCACGAGGCACAAGACGTTTAAAATAAGCAGACAAACAAACAGATTTGTCTTATAGTCAGTGTGCAACAAAGCAATAAATAACTTTTACAGCTTTTGTGACTAAAGCTTCATCTATTATTCAACCAGCCTAGCTTATTTTGTTTGTATTAATACTCTGGACAGAAATTGAAAGAGCTGTTTATGCCGATATTGCCGTTATAATTCAACAGATGGGAAAAGAAAGCCCTGTGCACATCAGCCTCAGCACATAAAGACTGTTTTGAAGTGGGTTTTAAGGACTAATTCAAAATGCACTTCATAGTCAGTGTGCTGGGTTCATCTTATTGACTGATTCAATCCATTTTGCATTGTACCTCCTGTACTGGCACCACACAGCATGGGAAAAAGAAAATTTAAAAAGATTAAAAAAGATTTGTCAGACAAAATGAGTTCAAACCAGCATGAAAGAATAGATTCCCAATTTTTGTTTTATTATCTTTCCTCCTGTTCATGCTGGCTCTTAAGATCTCTTCATAATACATTTTCAATGTAAGTGATGGGAATAAACTCCACAACCCTCCTTCCTGTTTTAAAGTTCATTTGAAGCTAGTACGAGGTTTCAGTTGTCCAAAATAGTCAAATTAGGTGAATATATCTTCAAGTCTTTTTAATGCAAAATTCCCTCTTTTTTTACAATCCTTCCACTGTTGCTGAGCAGGAAAACACTGTCTGTTGACACACTTTTTTGACTTAAAAACTATTGTAATTGTGGAGCATTTGTTAAGACTATAAATCCAACAGCTGAAGCCTCATATTACCTTCAGATAAACTTTTAACCACTTAACACACGCCCCTGTTTTTTATGCTGTTAGCCTAAACGACATGCCCAAGTTGTGAGCAGCACAGATCCCACATAGTTTGAGACTCAGAGATGTGTCTGGTATCATTGGAAAGGAAACACTCTCAGGATTCTTGTAAAAGTGTCTGTGTGATTCTGTGACTTACTGACAAAGAGTGGCAGAGGTTACAATGATGGGGTTGTTTACTCGCCCATAGGTTTGCCTATACAATGACATGTGTACAGACATTCAGGGACCTCTCAGCGGGATATAGACACAATGAGCCACAGGTCTTGGCTTCATGCAGTCCAAATTTGGAGTCAAAAGACCAAAAGATGAATTTTTCTGAATTATTTTTCAACAGCTTTGTCCATGCGTTTTCCATAGGCTAGAACAGCAGTCAATCAAAGCCATGTCGTCATTGTTGTCGGTCACATGTCCTCATTGGCTTTGGAGACATGTAATGCCTAAACCTAAACACCGATTGGCTTGTGTGTGGTGTCGTCAGAAGCAGAAGAGGCTCACGGTCGTAAACATCTAGTCACGTGTACTCTGAGATGGACGTGCAGGTCAGGAAATGACGTAAACGGACCGTATATGGTTTGTTATTTGTGGTATTACGTTACGTGTTGGACTAAATACATGGACATATTGAGGAAAATATTCCGGTTTTATGGAAATGGATTTCATATTTCACAAGAATGGATACTTGGCGAGCTGTACAAAAAGTCCTGTGTCATAAGATGATCGTTGTGGATAAAGGGAAGACTTTGAAGGTATGTAGGCATTATAGCTTTTCTTACTTAGCTCAGGGGCTAGCCGAGCTAATCGCTAATACTATTACGGCTGTGAGCAACCATATAAGTCGTGAGTGGTCTTGAATAAATCAGGACAATCTAAGCTTTCCAACGATGTACGGCATGAATATATATGTTTAAGGGTTGGTGTTTAAAACATTCAGAAGAACTTATGGCTACCTCCTAACATCCGTCCCGTCCCGTAGACGGAACAGCGTGCGTTAAGTGGTTAAATACATTTTTGATCAAAATGAGTATTGCAGGTTTTTCTCTCCCCATCACCTACATTGTCAGACCTCATTTGGAAGTCATCGTCTAATGGTCAGTATGAACAGGCGGAATGATTACAGCAAGCAAAACCTGTTTCAGTGTTCATATGGACACCTGACTGTTCATTTAAAGGACCAGTGTGCAGGACTTAGTGGCATTGGTGCAGTTGCAGGTTGCAAATGAATACACTTCCCGTCAACTCCTCCCTATGTTGGCTGCGAAATTTGCAAAAGCAACCCTCTAGACTCTGTTCTGGGCTACTGTAGAAACATGGCGGTGCAACATGGCAGCCTCCATGGGAGAGGACGCGTTCCCTATGTAGATATAAAGGGCTCATTAAGGTAAAGGAACGCAGAGATTCTTATTTCCAGGTGATTATACACTATTATTATATATATATTATACTATATTCCATTTCTGCCAATAGAGCCCGCTAAATCTCACACACTGTTCCTTTAAGACTAACTTACGATATTATTAACTTATGCTTTAAGCTCACTCTTTTCGCCAAGGAAAGGAGCTGTACTGTAAAAAAGAAATGTTATATCCTAGTAGGAAAAGTTTGATTGCTTTTATCATTGCTTGTGTGAACATATTGGCCCCTGCTGCTGTTTGTGTCAAAAGCACTGAGTTATTACAGTTTCATAATCTGCACTGTGCCTCAGGAGTGTAATGACTTCAACAGTGTGCTGTTGGCTCTGTACTGTACTCTGCTCTGCTCTGCTGCATCTGGCTGCACTGTATTGTGTTGGGTGTTGTGTTGGTGTAGATAAGATTATTCCTGTGTATATATTCTCACTGCACATGCTATGTTGACTTGAATTGCAGTGATGTACAAAGGAAGTATTTTTGTTGTGCAGCCTTTGTGCTGCATTGTCTATTTGCTGGTTGTACATGTATTGAATGTATATAATGTAATTAAAGCCTTTCATCAATCAGAGACCTCCTAAGTGTGCCAGATGATGTGACACATTTCTTCATGACTTAAAGCTGAAAGCCTTTCAGTGTGCCTCAGTGTTTTTGTGGGTTGAGTTGGCCTGTGTTCAGTTAAGTTACCTCATTAACCTCAGTGTTCAGTATTCAGTGAGCGTTTCCACTGATGGCCACTGATACAGTACACTCTGCTGGCAAAGAGAAATGTGATTGGAATACAACAGGACTGAGAGAGAGAGAGAGAGAGAGAGAGAGAGAGAGAGAGAGAGAGAGAGCGAGAGAGCGAGAGGACATAGAATGCATGGGATGTAAGCTTCCTCAGGAGTGACTCAGCATTGTTAAGATGGAACATGGCATCACTAAAAAATTATGTGCCTCTTGAAAAAATGAGAAGGAGCACTACATTAATTGAAATATTGATTATTTGCCTTGCTGAACAGTAAGGACAGGCAATATTTCCCTGCCATGTACGGTCAGAGAGGTTTTTCTAGAACTTCGGGGTAAGAGAAGAGAAGGTCTGATATACAAAAGTTTCAGGTGCGTGTAAAACATCGATGATCATTTGCATCTGGAGTTCAAGCTCCTTGCTTGAGCCTCTTCTTAGATCGCTGTGGTGACTGTGGCCCTTTGTATCACAGTCCTTTAATTGATGAAAGTTAATCTGAAATGACTACTGTAGCTTTCTCTTTAGTGAACAACAGATCTACGTTGCTTTTAAAACCTCTTACACCCTCTTATTGATGTTAAGTATCAAGCTATTAGACAACAATCGTTTCAATATAATCTTGTGTGATTATCATACTAATTGCAAATGATGTGATGTTCTTACTTAATTCTTTTTCAGATTATATGAATGAACGTTTCCCACCATACCAGTAGATACAGTAGTGATGAATTTTATTGGATGGAGGCTGAACTCATTTCAGGTCAATACAGTTGGGATCAAACTAAATATATTTTCACAGCACATAATTCATTTAAATGAATTGTGTATCAAAAAGGGAATAAATTATATTTTTTCTCCTCTTCGTCATATTTTTAATATAATTGGTATGCTAATGATAATTTTTTTTTATAATGAGCACAGTATCTTTGTGGTATTCCAATGCTGAACACAAGCATTTTGACAGCAGTAACTGGGAGTCCAGGCGTGCAATTAAAACGGATTTTTTCCATTTTAAGGAGTTTGGGTGCACTGGCTGAATTCCACTAATGATTTCAATATTTAGATGGTATGAGTGTGTGTGTGTGTGTGTGTGTGTGTGTGTGTTGCATGTGTTCGTTTCCCCGGATGTCTCCTTTTAGCCAATCAAAGTTTTTAAGCTCTGTTGCTTCCATGGCACAACGGGGCAAATCAAGGTATGGGAGGAGAGGTACTGCAGCCTCACTGCACCACTCTGCTGTGATGTGCCAAGGTGTGTGTGTGTGTGTAGACAGAGGTGCATATGTGCAGCCAAGGATAGCAATCTAATAGCAACCACAGAGTCAAAAGAGAAATCAACAGAGGGAAATGAAAACTTTGTCAGTATGGAATTGGGAGTCGTGGGTGTGAATCGAGACAAAAACATTATTGTACATGTTGGCGGGAGAGAGGGAAGGAGTTGACAATTATTAAATGGGGGGGAAAGAGTGATATGGCAAGAGGGAAGGATGGAACAAAAAGGAGAATCCCTAAAAAAGAGCCCGTAAGGAGGAATGTGACCGAGAAAAGAGTAACAATGAGAAAGGAGGAGTTTGGGAGACACGTAGGTCTGGTTGTATCTATTTATTCTGTCATCCACTGGCGTTTCACATGAGGGTCTTTCCTTTATGACAACTCATTAGCATCCACAGAACTCTCTCCCTCTCTCTTTCTACCTCTTTCTCTGTTTCTCAACCCCTCCCATCTCCTCTCTCTCACACATGCGCTCCCACACCGGGGTTGCCTGAATCGGTGGAACTCCTGCTCAGAGTCGCTGGAGTCCCTGGTCTGTTGAGAGCTGAGACTAATAGGTCGGTGCTTACCTAAATCTCAGCTGGGCTCAGTTCAGATGAGGCAGACTAAGCAGATAGGAGGGAGTCTTCTGGAATACAGATCTCTGCATTATCATGAGAGCGTGAATGCCCAGCTGTTTGGAGGCACACTGAAGGAGGATTTCCTACAGCCTGTGGAAATTTGCCAGTAGTGGTGAAGACAGGGATGCTTCTACTTTATGATCACAGGGATATGAAGATACTGACAGCTATTTGGTACTGTATATGAGGAATCTAAAGCTTCACACTCAGATCTTGTGTGTTTAAGTCAGTTTTTGTTAAAAGGAGGTGAGGACGAGGAAAATGCTGAAAGATTTGTGATATTTTTTCCCTAATCTCAACCTACTGGATGTGAATGCTTGCATCAAACTGCTCTGAGAGAAAAGTACCACCCTTTTCCTGACAGTTACATGAAGGTATTATTTTATTAATTTTTTGTTCAAAGGAAATAAAGGATACAGTCAAGTTAAATGCACACAATGCATCCCAAAAAGAAGAGTTTGATTCAGCCTTTAACACAAGATCAAGAACTTGATTGATTATGTACCAAGATTAAGAACCAGTTGCCCCATCCACCCAACTATCTAGCCACATGGAGCTGCGAGGGCTCCGCGGGCCAATCGGCGGCCAAGACCTGAGGGGGTTAGGGTTCGGCATCCAAGCCAGTGGGATTCCAGCCAGTTCCGTAATTACGGCAGTGCAGCAGCAGGATTACTCCGCCAGCGTCTGGCTCCGCAGAAGGGATAAACTGGAACATGTAAGTTCTGGAGATTGGAGATGGGGTTGGAGAAACAGATGGAAGGAGTCTGAAATGTGGAGACAAAGAGCAGGGAGCTAAACATCAGTCATTCAATTAAAATGATATGTTTTTGACTTAATAATAATAATACATTTTATTTAAAGGCGCCTTTCTTCGCACTCAAGGACACCGTACAAAGTTACAGAAATTAAAAACACATTTAAAGAAAACATTGAGACTTAATCTCAAATCCATTAAAAATGGGTACTGGAAAATAGACATCTGAAAATTCAACAGATTTCAACTAACGTGTGCAGACTCAAAGTCGTTTTTGCCAAAATTCATATTTTCTCTCAACTAAAATACTTTTTTCCACACCAGTGCCAATGCTTGTTAGTTTTTCAGGGACTAGGAACATTGCATCTTGCATGCCTGGATAAAGTAGAAGAGAAAAGGTATTTTGGCACAAAAATATTTGGCTTTGGACATTTGATTAATAACTTTGGGATCAAACTGATAGCACTGATTGTGTTGGCATGAAATTGGTTCTGGTGACAATAAGGTGTGAATATTGGGGTTACATTTAGAGATAAGAAGAGGTAGTGCTGGAAACCATGCTTTGTTTGGAGCCAAAAATGAAGCAAAATGGAAGGTTTGGCATAAAATGTTTGGACTGTGAACTGCTTTGAGGGAAAAAGGTGCAGATAATATTGGGAATTGTTTGCTTTAGCAATAAGTGAATATATCAATTGTGTGATTGACAGAAATTTAATCAGCAACTATTTCACACAAAAACGGGCAACATTTTCCACATTCTCCAATGTGATGATTTGTTGCTTTTCTCTTTTTCAGATCAGTCTTTGGTTTGTTGGATAATACAAGACATTTTAAAATGTCACCTTGGGTTCTTTCAATATATTGGTGACATTTTATATACAACAGTTAATTTAGAAAATAATCATCAGATTAACTGATAATGAAAAGGATCTTTAGTTGCAGAAATTGTATGCTTACAGTATAAGACTGTAGGTTTGAAATTGTAGTGTGAATCTTCAACTGTGAACCTGCTCTTTGAAAAAGACAGTGCAAGTCTCTACATTTTTCATGTTGTGGGAGATCTTTTGTTACTGGAGGAAGATGCTGTTTCTTACTCTACTCTCAGCAACATTGTGCCAGTCTTTTATGTCAGCCACTTTTGCTTTCTAATAGAAAAGAGCTGTAAGGTCCTGGGAAGACTCATGGCTTGCAGGTGAACAGCATTCTACAGAAGGCCTCTAGGTGTAGAGATTTAGTCGTGGAAAGGAAGAGAAAAGGTGTGTGGTGAATATTTGATGATGGGAGGAACAGTGCCTTGTCCAGAGAGCTGCTTCCTACAGTAAGCCTGTCTGCATAACCAACTAGAATGATGAATCAGCCTGTTCCCTTTCTGCAGACCTACACACACACACACACACACACACACACACACACACACACACACCCACACACACACACACACACACACACACACCCCACACACACACCCCCACACACACACCAGTGTGTTTTTACAGTAAGCAGACCACACACAGCACACAGAGACAAGCTATATTTCAGAGAAGCCTGCAGCAGTCACTTAACCAACACAGAATTTTTGCTGTTTAATTCCACACCAAACAAACCCTTTCAGACATATACACCCACACACTCAATGCAGAGTTGCTGTTATAGTTAATTTTGAGCTGTATTTTGGTAAATGTTGCCACAGTGTTTCTTAAAAGTTAACTTTTCATCTTATTTAATATCCAGAATGTGCCTCAGATTTGAAAAAGCTTGTTATTAATGGAATCTCTGCAACAGACTCAGCTCAGATATATGTTTAAGTAAACAGCAAGAGTTCCCCTGCTGACAAATGATGATAAATGGGGAGTAAGTAGGAGGAGAATGAGATAAGCACTTGGAAAGTATTTGCTTCAAGCACACTGAGTGCTGCTATCAGAGATGTGTGATTCAAGTCACAACTTCAGCATCAACTTGTCAAACACTGAGTCAGTTTCTGTCCAGTCAAGGGAAGACATGCTCTCAGGAAATCATGAACCAAAGCGACACAAAACTGATGAGCACTTTGTCACTTGCGTGGATCGTTTCAGTGACTCACCGAAAGTGGTCTCTCTAAAAAGGGTCTCAAAAAAGTCTCTTTATAGCATTGACTATGGATATATTACACATGTTCTTTTTCAGGATAATCAGTTTAACTTCAAAATTAAGAAAAATGTCATTTGAACAATTGCAGGATTTATGATGGATTACGTAAATGTTGAATTTAGGTTTGCATTTCTTTGAATACCAAAGGTGTCAAATCATCATTACAGAAGAGTAATCACACTAACAGGTGAAATTTGTAAGGTATTTGGGGTAACTGATAACATTTGTGGGCTTATTTAGGCATCAATAAATAACACATAATGAACACATGTTGGTGGGATCACCATAGAACAATCAAATGAGTAGTTATAACCAACCACGATAACTCATTATGCTCATAACAAGTAGAACTATTGACAGTGAGGTATATCTATCAGTGCAAGTGTGCTCCTCATTTTAGGAATGGCTAAAACATCAGTTGGCAATTGTAAGAGAAATGTGGTGAAATCACTCGGAGCTTCTGTGGCAAAAGACAGTTAGCATGAAATTCTGACACAGTCAAGAATTGAAGACCAAAATCCTACAATGTGACTGCTGTTGCTATGCCATATGTTTGCAAACTAACCAATGATAATATGAAATGATACAAGCAAAATACACTGGCAAGCTGGCATGATGCTACGAATTACCTCAAACTCACTCGATCGGCCTCTTTTCCCTGGTTGCAATAGGCTAATTAATCTCCTCCTCTTTTGGGATTATTTGATGGAAAGATAAATCAGTGCTATGCCAAAAGCTTGTTTATTGCTTCTCTACAAAATCTAAGAGCAGCTCAAATGGACTTCTGCTGGCATCTGTTTTTTTTTTAATCATAAAGCAACCAATGAGCAGGCCTCGATATCAACATCATACAGTCTCATACAGATTTCAAGCAATACTTTTTTATACTCATCTTGCACAGCTTGTGAACAGTAAGCGGAGGGCCTGCATTCTGGTGGGAAATGAGTTATTGGCCAGTATCCACCCATGTGTGTCATTTACTCACCTTCCTGTTACATGATGATAAAACAACTTACTCATTTTAGCTCATGTGCTGTGTGGTCACTGTGGTTGTTTCCCTGAAACTATGTAAGTGTGGCTAAATTAAATGAATGCTATCAGGAGTCTGGTTAATGGCTTTATAGATACTCCCTTATTTTTATCAGCATTTGTCTGTACTTTGTAGTCATTAATGATGAGATTATATTTCTAAGGGATAAGATAAGAAAATTACTATCCTAAATTTCTACTGAGAGGATTACTGGAGCCGAAGTGTGTGTTCACTGCATGCACTAAGATGAACTTTAAGTATATGAGGCAGCAGCAGATAGCTGGATTCAGACGCTAACTCTGGATCAAAGACGCTGAAATCTCCTAGGATTGGCAGCTCAAAGTAGAGCTGGCTCCCCACGCTGACTGCATTTCAATTTCATGGTGACTGTGCTGATGTATAGACCCAAATCTGTGGTAATATTGGTCAAACGTACAGTATTTGGGGCCCTGAGCCTTTCTGTCCTGGATACAAAAAAAAAGACTAGATTTATCTTAGACTACACTTATAATATCCTCATGCTATTGGAGACTGATGATCAGGATCAGGAAGACAATTAAGAATGAAGTTAAAGGCATTTGGAACTTTTACTTAACTTAACCTGGTGTAAAATGGATTTGTTTATTGCAGCAAATTACTCACTGTATTAATTATTACACAAATATCTTTATGGTGAACTTTGTCCTCAGGAAATGATTTACAGTTTGCCATGTGGCTTGATGATTTGGTTAAGTACGACATTTTGACTTGTGTTTTTTTTTTGTTGCTCTGGTTGCCCAACTCAGCAGCAACGTCAAGGACCTTGCCTAAGGGCCCATATTGGAATTGTGTTACTGTTGCACTACTGATGGTACATGGGATATCATGGCGTAGCGATGGTGGCGATGTAGCTACTCATTTTGTATAAATTACTATCATGTTTAATAAGCGTAAGTGTAGATGAGCACATGGATAACGTACATACGTGTGTACCTGTGGATAAGTCTGTGGGTCAAGTTTTGTAGGAGGGCGGGGGCTCAGTCTCCGATTTGTATCACATTTATTTATAAAGTCCCCTTATAAGGCAGCAAATCATTATTTAATAGGAGCTGTTTTACACTTTAAAATTACTCATAAGTTTACAGTTTTACTTAGCAGCAACATCAAGCACCTTGCCTAAAGGTTCACATTGGAATTACATTATCTCACACTGATCTGGACATGAAGCTGCAATCACCTGTACCCAAGTCAAGAGCATTAATCACTGAGCTATGAAGCTCCATATGCCCCTTCAGGAGCTGTATCATCAGATAACTCAACCCTTGCTGCATTCACCAAAATTCTCGTATTTAGGATAATACAAAAAAAATGTTCAGTCGTGTCATACATACAACCAACCTGCTGTTCTCCAAAGCAATAAAACTTGACTTGTTAACTAATCGCAGTGTGCAAACTGTATCTTGGGGAAACTTTTTTCATTTTTCTAGGGAGGGGGGATTGTTTTAGGCAGGTTATTTATGACTGTTTCCTAGTGACACAAGTGTTCGGTGAATCTGACATGGCATGCTCATACAGGTCTACCCTCCTGTGTATTGTTCCAGTAGCTCATTTCTCATCAGGTTGCCCTGGTTACCCAACACCTGACATAAAAATTGTCGACCCACACAACATGGTATGACTTGTGAGTTTGCAATTTCACATCAAAGTACTTGCCGACACCATCCTTGCTCCAATCAGGAATCGAATCCTTGATCTCCCATACCATAGTGAGTAGTTTTGACCACTGAGCTGTCCACTTCCACAACTCCCTGCTGGAGCTGTATCATCACATCACTCAACCCTATTGTAGGTCAATGGTGTTTAATTCATAATTCATAACATTGAAAAAATTCATTAAAAATGAAGCAGCAATATTTCTTTCTAGACATAATGTCCCAGCTCCTCATAGGGACATTGTAATAAAGGGACTGTCCTTTTAAAGAGAATGATCTATGCTTTTAATTAAAGGCCACAGAGGTCTCAAAGGGAATTTCACTAAAATTGATCAGAGATTTACAGACATTAACAGATTCACAAAGACACATCGAAGAGTTTCTAGGGCGATTTAAACATCTGTTCCTGAGATGATCCTTATGGATTTCCTGTTGTTACATTTAATCCCTACAAATCCCTTTGGTAAAAGGTAGTTACTTAGTGGAGAAACCAGAGCCAGCTTTCCTAAAAGTTGAACAAAGCTGTGCCATTAGCTGCTATTCACTTCTATTATCTGGTGAAGACTTTGGGCTTTATCTCCTCTTTCAAAGCAGCATTTGAAAGTAGTTAAAGATGGACATATTTTCAGACGTGTATTCATTTCATTTTTAATTAGTGAGTTTTATCTGACAGTTACTCAGCAAGAGGAAATCCTCACGTTCAGGTTTGTGCCATAGTTGTCTCTTAACACTTCAACAGACATGTCTTTAGTTTTCCCATTTTGCTGTCAGATGGCTTTGATCTGTCCATCAGATGTTCCAGTGTCATCGTTTGCGCTCAACTGTGGGTAAAATGGATCACTGTCTCTCTACAGTATTTCATGTCAGGTGGAAACGTTATCTGTCTCAAGGAAAATGTGTGTGACTGCTTCATTGAGGGTGTTTTCTCAGACTCATAAGACAAGATACTCACTCTGTGAGTCAGGTGGAAGACAGCCAGTGAAGGGAGGCCAGTAAAATGAGGACACACTTGAGTTCTCGCAGGGGCTGATTACAGTAAGGTGGGACTCCATATATCCATTTTTTCCTACCCAATGTAACAGTTACATTTTGCAGAAATTCAGATGATCGGACACAGAGATGGCTTTAGCTTTGTTAGATGGATATGTTACTGGTGTAAATTCAATCAAATTATATAGTCAGAAAAAATCCAGATAGAGATTTTTATGTATATGTTGGCAAGAGGTCTACAGTTGTCAATCATCCAAGATACTCTCACGATTGTATTCGGTACCAATTAAATTGATGCTTGGGGTGTTTGGCTTGCCATAAAACCTTCACTTCAGTTCAGCAAAAACCACCAGCTGTTTGCTGCTGTCTATGTGCAATGCTGTAACTGTTGAAGACATACTGCACGCAATTGCAGTGCAGACTTGTTGTCTGTCAGCACAGTTGCATCAGTTGAACCAACTCAGCAAATCAAGGACATGGATCAACACTTTGACCATGAGATATAGGTATAACGAGAACATGTACTATTCAAAAGCACTCACTTGGCATAATGGCCCCTTTTGAGAGCCATACACTATCATATATTTATTGTATTATACTGTCTGAAATGTAATGGAAATACTCAATTACATATACCTTAAAAGCAATTTTCTATATTTTTCTTATTGTCAACAAATCTCATGTGCAGAGCCAAACCCTCAATTAACTGATCCACTGAAAGGTGCTGACATCTGAAGTCTGACATATCTTATTCCTCTCTGTTTTAGAGCTCTGTTGTTGGCAAAAATGATTAGAAACTTGTCAGTGAACCACACTCTTGCACTGGGTGAAATGTTCCTTCGCCTTGAAGATTACATTCACGGCAGTTGGTTTAGAAACAGTTCCAAAGATTAATAACAGCTATCATGATTTCAGTCTCTGGAGAGTAGTTCTGTGTAAGGCAGACGCACAGAGCATGTGCAAGAATACTGTTGTGTTTACAGATCTTTATTAGCTTGTTGAGCTCCCTGTCTTTCACATTTCAGTGTTTATTTTTAATAACCACATTTTATTCAACAAACTGCACATATGATGAGTACAGTATTAATGTTTTTCTTTTCAGACAGTTGTTGTCTACTGTCATCATGGAGAAATGATGGCCAATAGTAAACTGAGTGGCCTTAGATAAAATCATCTTCTTATGTTTTAGTCATTTTAATTAGTAAGATCCAGATTAGAAAATGTGATTGTTAATCATGTTACAGATGGTTTTATATAAAAAGTTTATTAATTGGTGTATATTGTGCACTGTGTATCAATACAATAATTCATAGTGCAGAAATTGGATTGATCATATTTAGGCCTCAAGAACAGTAGGGGGAGCTATTGTCTAATGTTAAAAAACATAATTGTATAGAGAGGGTAAGACTTTCATATTTAAATATTTTGCGTATTACATATCAAATGATGAACAACACTGACTAATTGAATGTCTCCGCAGGATGCAAGGGTTTGAAGTATGCTACCTGCCTGTTTTCTTATAAATGAGCTTTAAATCTCCCTCATCTCATTTACTCTGATTAACTGTTTAATTTTTCTTGTTGATTGGATTTTTCTTTTTCTGTGTGCTATTGCTGACCCAAACAGGCTGCCTTTACGCTTCATTACACACAGACACACACACAAGTTTACTTAAGTCACTTTTACATAACCCTAAACCCTCACACTAAACTTAACATAACCCTAACCCATAAAGACCCAAAAATCAGCATTTTACCAACTGGGGACAGTTTTTGTCCCCAGTTGTACAAGCTGTCCCCAATCAACTGGTCTTAAGTCTGGTTTGTGCCCCTGAAAGTGACTTAAGTCATAAACACACACAAACGCATACATACACATGATCGCTGAGACAGATTAATGGTTGAAAAAAAAATCCACTGGAAGCCACACACTTTTTCATGTGGTGAACTAATTAGCCAATTAGCTGAAACTCATTAGACTCGGTTTCTGTTCACAGTCTTTGGGAGAGAGTTATTTTAGCTGTTAGATGAGTGTGATCACGGGGTGCTCACTGATTTGTGAAATCTATATGTCACCAAAATGCCACTGGGTTAGAAACCTGTCATCAGTGACTGCGGGGAATCTCTAGCAGAGAAGCACTTGCGCTGAGCTCCATACATAAGATAAAACAGAAAACTTTCATGTTGGCATTTCATAATCCAATTTAATATCCCCTTCAGCCCATTCTCATATCTTGATTTGTGGAAATGTTTTGTGTTGAATTTCACAGTTGAACAGTTGTAATATTGAAAACTTGGCGCACTATCATGGTTCAGAAATTTCCCTGTAAGTCTAATAAAGCGGATGACGCAGAGCAGAGACAAGGCTTGTTATACAGTAGCTTTGGTTTGCTGCTCACGCAGAACTGAAGTGCAATATCTCTGTAAGTGCTGGGAGGGATCATTTCATGGTTTATCACTTGATGTGTTTATTACAGAGGCTCTTCTTTAAGATCTGTGTAGTTGGTGTGTATAGGGTTACAGAGTGTGTGCTGCCTGTGTGATAATTCATAAAAGAGACTCATTGCTTCTATCAGTCATGCCAGGGAGCACTTCCAATGCAAGATTACTTCCTGTCCACAGGGATTATGATTATTATGTATAATTTACAATTTATCTGATGTTTTCATTCAATGCAAACAGGTATAGAGACTTGAGACGCTGCGTAAATGGAAAGCTTGTAGTGCTCTGTGGATTATACCTTGTGGTTATGTGACACCCTGATACCCTTTAGGCTGCAGGTTAGTTAGCATTCTCGAAAATAATCTTATTCACTTTCACTCATTCTTGCCTAGAGTCAGATGAGAGGAGCAATACCACTCTCATATCCGCCTAATAACTACAGAGCTGAGGCGAGGTGATTAGCTTAGCATCAAGACTGGAAGCAGGACGAAACAGCTAGCTTGATTTAAAATATGCTCACCAACATGTCTTAATCTTACCAATGAACAAACTTGATTAGTCTGTAAGGTGATTCTGATATAGACATAAATGTTCCGATCAGGAACCAACTACTTTGGTTTATGACCAAAAACCTGAAAAACAAATTACATTCCCATCAGCCTCAGCTAGTTTGTGTTTAGTGCTGCTAATTATTAAAATGTCGGGATGCTAACACATTAATCTAAGATGGTGAATATGGTGATAATTAGACCTCAGCATGTTAACACTGTGAGCATGTTGGCTGTTGACACACCTTGTTGATTGACCAGTCTGGTTGAATTTATTCATAAATAGACTCTATAGAAATGTGTGATGATTATGTGGATCCCAGCTGCAGGTCAAAGACTCTTAAACAGTGATCTTCAGCTTTAAACATACTTACATACAACATGTGACATGTGATACACTTTGTACTCTGAGTCAGTTTTACTCTCAGATAAAGAAGATATTTGATTTTACCGGTTGCACAACCCTATTCTGCCAGTGTAATTGCAATTGTTCTGGCTGTGAAAGAAAAATAATTTCTATGTTATGCCTCGCTGCTCAGAAAGCATTTCAGCAGTGCAGAAAGTAGCTGTAAGGATGCAATTCATCAAACAGTGTGTAGTCATCATAGAGTGCTGGAATTGACTCGAAACACTTTTATGTTATGGTTGAATAATGGAAAGCTAAAACAAAATATGCTGCAGTCCAGGATACCAGCAAATTTTTTAAGACACAACGAAAGCCCATTCCTAATAAGACCTTGATTGGGCTGATATTTGGGATTGTCATTCCTCTTTCATGTGTCATTTTCTGCCCTCTGCAACCAGTATTTCTGTTGTAGGCTGGCTTTAACAGCAGGCTTCATAGCTCCAAATAGTCTACCAGCAAACAGCACACATCACATGTCTGTGTGTAACGAGAGGCTAACTATCCACTGGAAAAAACTACATTCCCCTTTAGGACAAATGGTTCTCACTGTAAATCGACATTTATATAGCACCCTTACAGTCTTCTGACCACTTTATACTACATGTCACCTATTCACACGCACACACATTCACATACACTGATGGCAGAGGCTGGCATGCAAGGTGCTGCTTGTCAACATCTAATCTAATGCACATTAACACACACACACACACACACACACTCAAACACTGATGATGCAGCCTTCAGGAGCAATTTTGGATCCAGTATCTTTCCCAAGGACAGATTGACATGTGGTCTGGAGGAGCCGGGGATAGAACCACTGCTCTTCCAATTAATAAACGACCCGCTCTACCTCCTGAGCCACAGATGCCCTAGTGTGACAACTCATGAAGCACTTTAATGGTCAGCTAAGAATTCATTCAATCTTGATATAATTTTTGTGCAAATGCAGTATGAAAAAGAGAGAGAAAAAACAAAAATTCATTAGACAAATTTACATGTGAATCTGTCCCATCATTCCAATTAGAGAGTTTCTTTTCTTCACACCCCTGAGATCTTGCAGTAAAATGATTTAAAATCCCCTACAGTATTGCCCGTAACAAACCACCATCTGCTGCATGCTCTGTTTGTGTGTTTATTGAAGTAAAATCACATTAAGCAGATGGTATTGTTTGTGAGCAAAACTATTTTCCCAGCTGTCATATTCTGACAGTAACCCCCAAAGAAACAGTTTGGACATGTTGGTCACACACACACACACACACACACACACACACACACACACACACACACACACACACACGCACACACACACACTCTTGACTGATTTGTTCATGTCTACATCAGTCGTGAAAATCAGACAGGCATAAACACAATGCTGTCCCTATTTCAATCTTAAGTTTTCTTAAATACTGCAAAATGTTAAGGAAGTAAAGACATGACTCTAATTAAAAACACAGAATCATCCAGAGTAAAGCAGATAGATGAAGGGTAAAAAACAAAAAAACACATCAGCATGCAGGCTGGCCTCCAACAGTGTTAGCTGACACTGACCAAAGAGAGACAGTAGCTTGACCTTTCATGACGCTCAGCATCTGACGGCTCCCCTCCCCCCACCACCTGCCTGAGGACATGGCAAATGAAAGCTGGAGCTGATACCTGAAGACTGGCTGTGAAATTACCTGAGCCAGTTGTTTTTGGGGTGTGTGTGTGTGTGTGCGCGCGCGCATGCACGCACGCACACACGCACACACATACACTCTCCTGTCAATATAAGACCAGTGCCAAGTGAAGAATCCCTTGTTTTCTATTGTCAGCAGTGCCATGTCAGCTAGAAACTCTCAGTTCTGCAGTGCAATATAACACTGCCACAAAAACTATCCAACTACTTACTGATGGATGGCAGTAATGAGTCCTGGTTCTGCACATTTGAGTAGGGAAACTGACACATCCTATCCTCTTTTAACAAACAGGAATCAAACCCATCTCTAAAAATGCCACCATAGAGAGATCTCCTACTTGCAAATAGGAGCTCTGTGATTGTGTGAAGTTGTTCTTGTGTCTTAAATGCCTTTCATTTGTTGTATTCTTATTTATAGCTAATAACCAGCTGTTAATGTAAGGGCCCAGTATCCCCACAGGGATACAAAAGATCCTCTGATGTGCAGCACAATAACACACGCAGAGAGAAATGTCAGAGTTCAGAGGCAGTCATGGCAGGTAGGAATGCCGTTGAGCCCGTCATGTATTCTGACATCGACCAATTAATCAGCCTCAGAGAAGTAATCGAGCAGTAATCCACCCTCCCTTAGAGATTTTACAGTAAATGAGACGTGCAGATATATATTATACATTAGACACACATGGATGAGAACAATGCTTCAGGTTTGAAAGCCACTTTGATTTATGCTGGTGCATTAACCTTTGGCACTTCTGTGCTCACTGGGCTTCATAGATTCATAGCAGACAAGAAGAAGTGAAAGTGACAGTGAGCACAGGAATTATCCCGATGGCAAACTCTTGTAACTTAGGAAACAGAAATATCTCACAGTAGATCATTTTCTCCTCGTGAACTCAAGTGGTTATAAGCAGCTAGCATTATCCAAAATAAAAAGTGTTTTTTACCATATGAAACTATTGCTCTATACAGGAGATGGAGAACTATTATAATGGTGGAAGTGGTCAGAGCTGCTCTTAAGTATACCAGTTAAAACTGTACTTTTGAAGTATTTGGGATGATTTACTTTGAATTAGGATAAGAATTAAAATGTAAGTGGAAGAATTCAGAGACTATATTCCTGTCCATTATTGTTGAAATAAGGAATACAAATATCCTATAATACAGAGCAAGTTCAACAATCTTAAACTTGTGCTAACAGTCCAGATTTGCAAGTGATTTGTGGTACTTGGCTACATGAAGTGTATGTTACACTAATGGTGTTTGTTTGCAAGCCTTTATTGCCAATGCAGTAAAGTTTTGCTAAGCGAGAGGGTAATAAGGTGCAGGCCAACACTTAATGTACTATTCTGTTTCCTCCTGTTCTCAGTCTACTGAGTTATGAGAATTAATTGTTCTCTTAGACTTGTCTACAGCGTGTTAATCAGTTCTTACAAATGATGATTATGTCCTAAAAAGTTATACTACATTGATCTCATATTTTAAAGCTGAGTTTCTATAATACCATGAAACCAGCTGACAACTAATATTGTCAGTCAGTTGTCAGCCTTCAATTAATAATCTAAGCCAAATCCTGTCTTTTTTCCTTCACTCTTCTCTTCTCTTCTCTTCTCTTCTCTTCTTTACCAAGCTCTCACCTCTGAAGTGTAACAGCACCTTCTGTTGGACATCCTGTGTCAGTACACAGCTGCAGGGTGGACAGGCTTAAAACGATTTAATATTCCTCCTTCTGCATCTGAACAGGAGCTGCACAGCATTTCAATGTGCTCAGAATATTCAAACTGAACACTAAAAGGACTGAACTTAAGTATTTTTTTCAAACATTCACATTCTTGAGTTTGTAACACAGAGATTCACTCTTTAATACCATGCAGCATCTCTTTCTGTACCTTACACATTTCAGTCTCAGTTGCAAATGGGAACAGAAAATAGGACGCCAGGAATTGCTGTGCAAACAAGCCCGTAGTCACTATGTTTGTGTTTGCATGAATATGTGTATGTGTCCCCTGTAACTGCACACTTGCTGACTGCATTGTATGTGGTCAAACAGAGAAACACCACCCCCCCCCTCCCAACACACACACACACACACACACACACCCCAAAATAACAAAGAAAATTAAAGCTGTAAGCAGTGATGAATACATGATAGGATCCCAGGACTACCATGTTAATGTACCAGATGCACGAAAATACATGATAGGATCCCAGGACACCATGAAGTTAGTGTACCAGATGCACGAAGCTCAAGCTGAAAAATCAGTGTTTTACCTCTGCAGTGGAGTTTAGCAGACCATCTCCTCCCCTCCCTGGCTGGTTTGTAGTGAGATCGAGACGCCCCGTCCACCACCCGATTCAAGAGATATGGAGTATCAGGAGCATTAAAAAGTATATGCTGTACCTTGAGTTTTTAAATATACTTTGTTACAATTGTGTACAAGGAGTATTCAAATGTACAAAAGTGAGGAAATTAAAGCTGCAAACAGCAATGAACAGGCCCTCGCTCCCCCATGCATGTCAGGCTGCCACACAGTGTGAGGGCTCGCACAGCAGGCATGTAAATGTCTTTGCACTCGGCCTTTTATTGAACATTGTGTGAAAGGGTTAAGTGTTACTTCCTGTGTCCACTATGTGGCACTAGAGCACCTAGCAGCACCTTTACAATTTGGAAAAGATCAGATGAGGTCGAGTCTATAAGTCAGTTATAAGGCTTTGAAATGTCATGGCCTAAATTTGCCACACTGCCACGCCCACCATGTATGACACAGGCAAAAGATTTTGATTTTTTTCATCTCCAAGGGCTTTAGATGATACAGACCGAATTTGAATTTGGGCGGGGTGAAATATCCAGGAGAAGTTTGTTAAAGTACGAGGTCTGGAAATGGCAAAAAATAGTGCCAAAATTGCAACTTTGAATCAAAATGGCCGACTTCCTGTTGGACAGACAGTTGGAGTGTGGTCCCCCCAACTTTTCTGTGCATCTGGACATGATAAATGTGCATTTTCTTCTCATACGCTAATCTGGACAAAAGAAATTCACATTTTAAGGGGATAGTTAGATAGGTTTTTTGACATGAAGTTGTATGACATCCTCACCATCAGTGTCGTGCATCAGCAGTGGCTTTTCCCCCAATGCGTCCTGTGAGAGGAGTTCTGGCGGGTTTTGGTGTTGAAGAAAGTAGTTCCGGCTAGTTTCTAGGGTCACAAAGATAAAGCGTTCTGTTTCAAAAAACAATATGTGTTCAAAAGAGTAATACATTTGCATCACAAAATTGTTGTCCGTAAAAAAGTCAGACCTCACAATCACCTGGCACTATTTTCCCTCCCTTCGTATCACTGCGCCCTTCCGCCTATGGACAGCTGGGCACCTTTCAGCTGTTTCACGGTATTTACATGCTCGGATACGCGAGAGTGCTAACGTGAGAAGTAGAGAGAGGTAAATATATTATTAGACAAGAAAATATATTAAAAATGGTGTGGATTTGTGATTATGCAGACAGCAGCTGGTGCACTGGCCTCCTCATCAATTGAGAGATCTTGCATCTGTGGCATGACAAGTTCCCCTTCATGGTAGCAGTAGCTCTCCACCTCAGTCAGCATTAATTGACACTTTGAACAAGTGCACCACTATTTATCGCTCACTCTGTCTCTCATCACAGCTACAGCTGCAGGTCCAACTTCAGCTTGGACCGCTTCTCTGTCTCTCTCCTCTCTCTCTGCCCATTCTAAATCCATCTGACGAAGCTCGGTATCCGTATATTCGGGTTCATAAAGGTATCCCTTTGGCTCTGTGGTAAAGGAATGTCTTCATCACTCGTTTCATAGTCAGACATATTTACTTTTACCATCTGAACATGTAAACACTGTGAAACAGCTGATGGAAAGGTGCCCAGCTGTCAACAGGCGGCAGCACACAGTGATACGAATAGTGGTGCACTAGTTCAAAGTGTCAATTAATGCTGATGGAGGTGGAGAGCTACTGCTGCCACGAATGGGAACTTGTCATGCCACAGATGCAAGATCTCTCAATTGATGAGGAGGCCAGCATACCAGCTGCTGTCTGCATAATCGCAAATCCGCACCAATATTTTCTTGTCTAATAATATATTTACCTCTCTCTAGTTCTCACGTTAGCTCTCTCGCGTATCCGAGCATGTAAACACTGTGAAACAGCTGATGGAAAGGTGCCCAACAGGAAGTGACCCCAGAAACTAGCCGGAACTACTTTCTTCAACACCAAAAGCCGGCCACAACTCTGCTCACAGGACACAGTGGGGGAAAAGCCACTGCTGATGCACAACACTGATGGTGAGGATGTCATACAACTTCATGTCAAAAAACCTGAACTATCCCTTTAAGGTGTCCTAGGGGGTGCCATAGAGCCATTTTGCCACACCTATTTCTAGGACCAATAAGATATCAAACTTTCCACCAGGTCTGACGTGTGTGCACATTTTCATTAGCTTTCGTGCATGTTTAGGCCTCTACAAAATGTGTTTGGTTTGAAGGAAAAAAACACAGAGCTCTTCATACAGATATAATAGGGCCTTTGCACTGTGAAGAGCTCGGAACCTAATAAAGTCAACATGGACACAGAGATAAAGATTCAGGCTGATATTACACGGTGTAATAGTATTACTGTTTGCAAATTCTACTGCATCTGCATCAATAAGACAATTTCCTGTCTGATCTTTCTGAAGAAAACTATAAGAATTGCTGTGTATTGGGAGCAAGGGCAGGGCAGCTCAGCAACATGCACGGTAGGATAAGAGGAGACAAGCAGGACAAGCAAATGGACAGTAAAAAAAAAAAAGAGGAGAGCCGGACCATCTATTTATTCTCTTCCCTCCCTCTGTCTGTGTCCATATGGGAGAACAGCGAAATGTGAGCTTTCTATTAGAGGGAGAGGGTGGGGAGATAAAGAGAGAGGGAGGGAATGGGAGAGTTAGAAGGAGGTGGATGAATACACGATATGGTGAGCTGAGACGAGAGGAGGAAAGTGAGACAGAGAAGAGCAGGGAAGGAAGGAGGGAGGACCTGAAACATATCAAGAAGAGAGCAGAGCAAGATGATAGAAGGAATGTGAGTTTAGGATAGGTAGATAGATAGATAGATAGATAGATAGATAGATAGATAGATAGATAGATAGATAGATAGATAGAGGCAGACAGCTGTTTTAGGTGATTTAGGTGTGTCCTTTTGTCTTCTTTTCTTGTTTTCCTTTTGAGTTTTCATCCATTCATTCATATGACAGCAGGAGAGGCAAGGAGGAGCATCACTTTCCCTCTCTGACAAACACACATGTGCATTTACAAACTGTACATTTTCACTGCAGAGAGGGACGGACTCTCCTCCCCTCAGACTCAAGGGGAAGAGAGAGAGACTCACACACACTCTCTCTCCTTCTGTTTCTTTCATCACACACACACACATACTCTGAAAAGCACGTGTTTGATGGACTGGCAACAGAGGGATGCGTCATGAAGGTGAGCTTTCATTACTTTAAATTTAACGGTTTCCTAGTTGTTACAGTGCATGTGTGTGTGTGTGTGTCTTATTGTGGATTTCTTACTTTGATGTATAACATGTGATGCCAGCAAAACAAACCTACCTCCTGTCTATCTGTCTTCTTTCCTAATTGGTCTTGAAATGAGAACAGTATTGTGTTCTCGACCTGTGTGCTGTAGATGAAAAAGTGATAATGTTTCTCGATGGAGGTGTCTGGCTGCTCTTTGGCTGCAACTGTCTCACACTCAAGTGGCTGAGTGTGAGTGCAAGTGTATGTGTGTGTGTGTGTGTGTGTGTGTGTGTGTGTGTGTGTGTGTGTGTGGAGAGGCAGAGGTTATTTCTAAGAATCAGAATTAATATTTCTAGAAAATTAGTTGGTACCTCTACTTTTATCTATTGCACTGATGTCTATATGATAGAAATAATCTTAAAACTATCTTCATGTATTTGTTAGTCCTTGCATGCCTACAGTACTGTGCACACTCATGCATACTTGATTACATCTAAAAGAAAGTGCTGATATTGACTTGGTCTGGTGAATATTTAAGTCAGTAGTTAATACTGTCTGCTGTGACTGTTGTACAATATATAATCACGCCTACAGTGTAAAACTGCATGTAACACTGTGGCAACACTGCAGCATCACAGCTCGTTTGGTGCTTTCGTGACCCGTGAAGTGTATCTCTGATGGTGGAAAGAGGCAGAGTGTAATGATGGATATCATCTCTTTGTGTAACACTCAATTGTATGCATACTTACACAATTATTTAACTACTGTTGAATAAGTATGTCAGCTGATATTATTTTATTAAATATCATATCATATCATATTGGCACATAGTTGGCTACATGGTGAATCTATGCCATGGCTTTAAAGGGAGCTCACTTTTTTATCCAGGGGGGAATTTGGGGTAATTGCAAGTAAGCTTCCTTGTTTTCTTTTTAATATATCTGTATGCTGACTACAAAACAGAGAAATGAGTAATGGTGATTTGGAGAAATGCAGAGTAATGCATAGACTGAGTGGGACTAACTAAGTTTTCTTTTCGTCTGATCTTTCAGTTGAAGTGAATGCCAATATCTTTATTGAAGTAAAATCACCCTCATTCATGAATTATACATCAATAATAGCCTCATTTTACACAAGATCCATGATGTTGAAAAATCGAAATGCATGGCAAAATAGCATATTTTTATTATTTTAGAGACCCGGTTTAGTTCACACCCTGGTTTGCTGATAACTAACAAGATATTGCAAAAAATGTTTAAGTTGGTCATTTAGAATGGTCTTAATTGTCATTGTGCATGTACAACGATATTTAAATTGTTGCCACTAAACAGTTTGTCCAGCAGAGAGCTGAGTCACTTTTTTTTTTAATGTCTTAATCTTCACTGTTCTTTGACAAACAAATCAAAAATTATTATTATGAAAAGGTTTATTTTGTGTGTTCGTAGAAAAATACTGACTATTGGCAGATATATCATTATTAGATTTTTTAATTCTCAAATATTGATATCAAATAGGAGCTATTCTCTTACAATTTAGCATGTCTTACAACCTTCAGGCAGAAACACATAAAAATGTACATACATCTGTGTCATTTTGGGTAATGATAACAAAATTCCCCAAAATGTGAACTGTCCCTTTAACTGAATAGAGTAGCACATTTTATTGTAGCACAAATCAAATCAAAGAATGTTGTAAGAAGACAACCAGAGTCTGCTCACCCTGTCTCACTTCACTGAAAACCGGCCAGCTCTCATTGGTTGTTACAGGTCTCCATTTACAGTAAGACTGAATCACTGATCAGCAGATATGACAAGCAGTAATCATATTGGACTGTAATATCATCTAGCCTGTGACATAACATAATCTTTGACAACCATGAATAGGCTCAGGCCCTTTACAGCTAGCTCTTCCCTTGACCATTACTCCTTCTTTCTTGTTGTCTTTCTTTGTTGATCTTTCTCTCCATCTCTGTCTCTCACTCTCTCCTCATCCCATCCGTCTTTCAGCCTGGCCACACAGACCAGTGCAAGACAGGTGGGCTGCTGGGCCAAAATGTGCTAGCCAAGTCTGAACTACTACAGTGGGGAGGAGAGAGAGAGGAGGGGAGAGGGAGGCCTATGGGGATGGGGACATGACGGACATGTGAAAAATAAGATGACAGAGTGTGCAAGGTGTGGCGTGGCAAAGAGAAGAGAGTATCCTTCATAATTCAGCTCACAGACAGCATCAATATGCCGGGTACACAGACACACACATTCTCAATTGCACATGCACATGGACACACATTTCTGTGCACACAATACATGCATGCAAACATGAACAGACAAACACAGGGAGCTATCAGACCATGGCGCAAAGCACCAACAGATAGTAGAGCCCCAAACACCTGAAACAGTATCCATGGCAACCTAACTGCTGGCTCCTGCATGTTAGTCAAAAACAGTGGGACAGATCCAGAGTCACTGCATCCACTGCATTCACTGTGTGTGCGTGTGCATGTGTGTGTGTGCGTGCGTGTGGGTGTGTGTGTGTGTCTGTTTCTTCAAAGATAGGTCATTCTAGCCAGGCCTTACTCTTTTTCATATTGAAGACTAGAATTTGGATTAGCTGAAGTTCAGGGTGAAAGCAGTCTGACTCAGTGCATGTAGAATCTTGTTTGTTACAGTACGTCCTTCTGCTCACCCTCTCCCACAGCATCTGTCGCCACTCTCAATGAGAAACAACAAGTGGAGCTTATGCAGCTGCACAACAATAACAGAAAACTTCGACAAACATTCGAATTGTAAATGGAGAAAGAACAAATAATTCATTTGCACCTACACAAAGCCTTTACAATGCACTTTACATTCAGATATAGAAGCAAAATACAACAGTTTCAACTATTAATTGTAGTACAAAGCCCTTATTTCCCTGTACTGTTGCTTGCCATCAGTCAATAAGCATTATTACTCCTATAATTAAAATATTATTGTTTAATATTGTTTAAAACATTGTAATAAATTTGAAGGCTTTGCAGGGGCATGCACTCTGAGAGGCTTACTGTATTTAATTACATTTTTAATCTATACATGGGGTGATGTACATGCCTATTATTGCTGTATGTGTGGCACAAGTGTGGAGTGTGTTACCAGACAACACACTTACAGTAATTCATGAATAGTTTAAATGTAATCTATAAACTGATTGTAACAAATGTTGCTGAATGTGTAATTTAAGGATAGTGCTGAGGCAGCTACCTGTATGTAGAATGTGACATAAACCTGGCTCTCAGCAGTGCTGAATTTTGGAAGGATGTTTCACATTATCACATAAGACCTGCTGGAAGAAAAGGGAGAAAAACCTAAAAAATTAAAATGCACCATGCAGTTGATGCCTTAAGCCTGTAGAGCTGAGAGTTGTGCTGCCTTGGCTTTCACCATGAGATTCTGTCAAAATAACATTTCAGCAGTATGATGCAGAACATACAATGTATTTGTGCCATCGCCAAAGGCAAGCTATTGATAAGCTTTGCAAAGAAATCCTTGAACCAAATGGAGCTATAATAACCTGCACACACACTGAAATTGTGGAGCTTTTGTAATTTGCTTTAATGTCAATGTACATTTATTTTCTGCATGTCTTTTAATTCAAACATTTTGAACAAGCAATGACAGCTACAAAATATATAAGTTCTACATTGTGATGTTGCTTCCTTCAACCATTGCAAGATATGAAATAGAATATTTATAAGTATATATGAATAAGAAATTAAAACGGAGAAGCACAGAAACTGCTGTTCTGGCAATCCAAACAAGTAGAACATTGATATTGGCCAATTTTGCAAGACACTCAAACAACTAACATTCTGTATGATTACAGTACATTTTCATCATGGTTGCATATTTGAAAAGTAATAATTGTTTTTTTGCCTCTCTAAGATGGCTGTTTTTCACACTGTCTTTGAGTATGGCCATTCAGAGCAGTTATAAACACTTGTCTTCAGATAGTTGTAAGACGCGTTATATAAACTAGTTCTCTTTGTACATACCCCCATCCTAAGGTATTGGCAGCTGAACAGTAAAGATGGATGGTATCTTACTGTATGCGGTGCAATGGCTGAGTTCTGTAGAGCTCAATAAGGCTTCAGGAGCTTACTTTCATTAGCTGATGTCAGCTGAAGTAACATACAGTAGGAGCATGAGTTTTTCTACGGTTTCCTTTAGACTATACGTAACCATACCTCACTTTTGGAACCTTGTGTCATCTCTCTCGGAGAAAAGATGCTCCAAATATTCTTTCTATCTACTACATAAACAGACTGTGAGATGGTGCATTTCTGGAACCAGCAGGTCCTTCCTCTTCATTACTGTTTGGACACACACACACACACACACACACACACACACACACACACACACACAAAGTCTCGTCCTGAAACCACTAATTCTGTCCTACAGACGGACACACTATCCATCATCCTACGCTAACAGGGTTTAACCAGGCAAAACAAATGACACCTCTCAGAATATTACAAGATCTTAGCAGAGAACGCACAGTCTGATTTATCAAAGCATTAATTATGGATGGACCCTTATTATATCAGATATAAAGGAGAGGACAGGAGATTCCTTACTGGTCAGTGTTCATCAGAGATTCACTTTCCTGGATTTCTCCAGTGAAATTACTTCATTAATCACTTTTTGCAGAGATTAATATATTTACATTTGCACCAACCCTAACCCACATTTTATACATGTGTGAATCGATATGCATTAACTTGATGCTTATGAGTAAAGGGTGAGCCAGATTAATTTTCACAACACTACTGTAATAATACATCAGTATAATTTAACAGTTTTATAGCTGTTGTCTGTGTGACAGATGACATTGTTGTCAAACCAGTGGTGTACATTTATCACAGCTGTAAATCCAGCACCTATGTAAAGTCTTGTATGTGTGCATCTGTCCCTCATTTTCAGTGTGCTTTGAGTACAAACTCTTGAGTCACATTCATGTATCTGACAGTTCAGTATAATTGTATCTGTCAGCTACATGAGAAAAAGGGTGAGAGCTCATATATTTCATGCTGCGACAGCTTCACGTTACATTAATTCTCATTAAAGTTCTGTTGCAGTGCAATTATTGGCTACATGAATTTCACTTGAGCAACTAGGGGAGATACACCAGGCAGAAAAATCATCAATCACCCTCCCCCCCAAAAAAAAGAAAAAACTGCTGTTATCTTAAAAAAACTGACAAATAGCAACAGCGGCTACACAATTGTGCCAAGAAAAAGTTTTTTAAAAGTCAGTATTATAGACTTGTTTCAATGCAGCCATGATAGCATTTGATATGATAGCAGGAAAAGGACAGTTGGAACAAACTACATTAACAGTTCCAGTGATGGCTCAGTTCTGTATGAGTGTCCCAGGGAGCCTTAGTGACGCATCATGCACAATCGCAGAGGCCTGGATTTAGCAGGACTAAATGGGATGCAGCCAATATCCATGTGCCTGTCCTTTTTGCTGGTGAAAATGTCTCACAGGTCTCAGAGACCCTATTTCATTTGACTTGCATTCTTCATATGATTACATTATTTATTTATATAGCATGTTGTTTCATACACAAAGTGCTTTACAAAATGTATTTAACACATTAAATAAAAATGCCTTAGGAATGTAAAAATGCAAATTAAACAGATAACACAATTTACATAACAAGCAAACATTAGCTTAGCATCAGAGCTTTTGGAAAAACAAATACCAAATGTACCGCCACTGGCTGCAAAGACTTGCAGAGCTGCCCTCTAAAGGCTGACTGTGACTGATTGCTGTTGCTGATGAAGAGCAGCTGGTTAGACAGGCGGTAATGTTTGTAGGCTTTTATGTTTATTTTGAACATGTAACAATAAAATAAAATAAACAGTAAACATATGCAGTAAAGATATGCATAAACAGTGTGTCCACATACAGTAAGCTGTTACTCATAGTAGTAAGAGCAAAGAGCCATTGTGGTTTTCAACATGAGTAATCTTTCTCTTGCTAAAGATTGATTTTCTGTTTGTTCCACTGCACTGAGACATTTTGCATATCTTTAAATGGACTCATATTTTAATGGCTACATCTTGACAGGCTCAGGAAGACTGCAGATTATGTTTAGGTGGTATTATTTTTGTGGCTGTGTTATTATACCAGTAATACCAGAAAAGTCTACTCAGTGATTTTTAAGTTAGCTCCCTGCCCTGGTGTTAACTCTGCCATTAAACTTCTGCAATAGCTGACGTGCCAGCTCATTACTGTGAGCATCAGCATCCTTGGTGCCTGCATGAGAGAAAAAGGGCCAGAGACACGGCAGGCTGACAGTCTGTCAGGGACACACACAAATAAATTCCAGTCACACGCTTCGCTCAAGGTAAAAAGGTAGCATCAACTGATGGCTAACAGTATAGGCTGTCCTACAGTATCTAATGCCCCTTAAGCTGTTTATTTCATGTTAACAAATTAACAAGACTAAGAACATGCAACCATGCTAGCAGCTCTGAGACTTTGGTACTGCTGTATTGTTATCTAATAAAATTGACTGGCAGAAATGGAATATAACATTCATAAAGTATGGTTTAATTAGTGTATAATTACCTGAAACTATGAATTGTTGTGTTTTCATCACCTTAATATCCTTTTATATCTACATAGAGAGTGAGTCCTCTTGCACATACATCATTCTGAACAGTGAAACATCCAACTGAATGAACAATAAGCAAAACATGAGTGTAATGGGTTCTTCTACTTCTGGAGATCACCAAAGTTTTGACAATCCAGATAAATGTTTGTGCCACATTCTGTGTCACTCTATCCAATTGTTATTGAAACACTTAGTTCAAAACCACAAATAAGAAAAGTCAGATGCTCACCAAATTCAGTAGACATCATCCTCTGGGGAAAATGTAACTCTGATCATGTTTTCATTGAAAGTAGCGGACTGACCAAATGACAGTGCCAACCAGCTGCGGCACTAATGTAACAAAACCGGAATTTTCAGCAGCGAGTCATCATCAGAAGAAGAGCGATGACTTGGTGTCAAAGGGTATGTTTTTTTAATGTACTGCAACAATGGTGAGGCATTTGCAACTTCTTTTGCCTTTAAAGCAACACACACAGAAGTTAAAAGTCTGACAGCACGACACAGACACCTAAACATATAAGCTACTCACACCAGTACCAAATAAACACACACACACACACATGCTGTTCCTGTCAAGTTGCACATTGCCAGAGAGCTGCTGCTGGGTTTGAATTAAATAACACCCTTAAGCACACATGCACTGACAAAAACCAGCTGGACTTCACAAAGATCTGCATTGTGAAAAGTTGTAGGGGCTACAAATGATTGTAAAAGGTCACAATGAAGAGTTGTTGCTCAGCTTTATTGTAGCTGCACTGCAGATATTGTGTCGAACCACCTTCAGGAGATCAGTTAATCTCTCTGTCCCCAAGGTAATAACTTAATTCAGCTATAAAAAAAACAACAACTTTGACACAGGAATAAAGGCACAGAGTTCGGGTCCTGAATTAGATTTAATTTAATCGTGTGCAGGGGCACCTTACCGTTAGCGTAGGCCCTGTTCCAATTGCACCCATCCCTACACAATATGGTGAGTCAACATTATTTCAGCACTCTGCATCAATGGACAGCGACACATAGTAAATAGCGTTCCCTCCTAATCAGTAAAGAAAATATGAAATGAAGGTTATCAGCCAAGTAGGTCAATGTTTCAGATCTACTATAGTGACCAAGTTTTGGCTGATTGCTCGTAGTGATGTCAGCTGCTAAAAAACACCAGGAAAACATGGAAGTGTCCTTGTGAATACCTTAATTTTTCTTTAATGATATCTCAATGCATACTAATCAATGTTTTTCTTAGTTAAAGATTTATGTTAGTGAATTATGTGCTGGAAAAAAAAATTGGATCTCATTATTTTTCAGAAAAGTGACCCATATTCACACTTAACTTAACCTGCTCTGTCGCTGTGTGTACATCCATAATCAAAGTGCAATAATGGTTGGGCCACGTGTTCTACTGACATTAATGACAAATCCTTCATGAAACACCCTCAAACTAACTTTAAGAAGGGTTCATGCTTCTTGCTGGTGACACCGTTTAATTTACAAACTTGACAAGACAAAAATAATTATATAAATGTTTATTAAACTTGCAGTTACAGTAAAATTAAAAATAAATTTAAGTAGCTACAAGCAACGACAACACACTCTGCTGAAAGCAAACATTTATTACAGTTAGTTCAAACTCCCGAAATGTAATCACTTCTGCCACAAAGTCCTCCTTCAAGACCATGTGATATTTTTGCTGTTCTTTTTGATGTCTTTACTCTGACAATATGCAGTTCACCACTGAACCAGACGCACTACGACACTATGTTCAAATACAACATAGTGACATAAATCATGCTTTTATAAAGAGTGTTGAAACGAGAGGATTGACTCCTCATTCTGTCTGCTCCTGAATCACAGGTAGCTCTCATACTTCATATTTACTCTGTGTGTGTGTCTTTTTTATTTTATTTTTTATAAGCTCATTTCTCGTGAGGCCCCTGGAGGTCCGAGGCCTGAGGTTTAAGCACTGTTAATCCCTGCATTAAGGTGCCACTGGCAGTGTCTGCAGGGCTTGCTTTCATGTATATTTGTGATGCTTCTACAGTCACATCAGTCCCTTGAAATTCAAATACAAGATATATTGCTTTGATCACCAGTCGGCTCATATCTTCATTTTTAAAGCTGCTGATAATGTCCTCACTGAGCCTTCAAAAGTCCAGTCAAATTAAACAAGAGGAGACAGGACTGAGCCCTTATTGTCAATCGATTCATGAGTCTCCCTCTCTTGCTCTCTCTTGCTCTCTCTCTGTCTTTCTTTGTTCACTGCCATTGTGGTAATTTAGCAGAGGCCTGTGGCTTGTCAAGGGATCAAGCCCAAGCAGCTCTACTGGCAGAGCTTTAATGAAACCCTTTTGGCTCAGAAAGGATGTGTGTGCTTGAGAGTGTGTGTGTGTGTGTGTGTATAGTGGTACTCAGTAAACTATCCCCGCTGTCTATATACACCAGCTGAGCCAGTGTAATTTAACATCCTGCTGATATCACAAACATGTGGAGTCCCATATCCACAACACACACATAAGCAGTGAAGTGTAGATGGCAGTGACGTAACCAAAGGCAATAGGATACACCTGCTATTATGGATATGTGGAACAGAGCACTAGCAGGAAGCATCATCGCATGGTCGGAAGTGCGGTGAAAAATGCAGAGGTCGGCAAAAACATCTGCTTTTTAGTAAGATGAGAATGCCATGGGAACAATAATACTGTAGTCAACAAAAAGCATGTTATATCATTTATCGCTATAATGGCAGTAGCATATTGTAAGACTGATATCATGATTATATCGTTGGTAGTTTGTTTAGAAAGAGTAAAGAATATAAAGGATGGGCTGTGGAATGGGCTGAGACAGAAATTTGGAATATGGCCTCAGATGGCTGTGTGTTTAAAGGAGTTTATGTTTGTGTTTATGGGTACAGTATGTAGGTGCGATGGAGGGAATAGGGTGGGTAGAGTTGACTTTTAACGTTTCTTGCTTTCAAAGGAAAAATTAAGTCATAAAAAGGAGGATGACACAATACTGTTAAAATATACATAAAAAGGCAAAAGTGGAGAGACAAAAGTAGATTTAAATTTAAATATTCACAAAGATTGGAATGTGGGTTTTTGTGTGGTACAGTGAATAGAGTGGCGGAGTACATTGAGATATAACACAATACAAGCAATAGAAACTTTGCACTTTGTGTAAACCTCATTATGAAAGTTGAGTGTAGACAAAATGCAAATAGCTTCATAGCAGTGAGGCAGGATTCACACATTAATTAATACATTAATACATTAATTAAGATAACTGTTTAGGCAATCTCTACATAAGCTGAAAACAAGATATTTGTCCAAGTCCAAATGAGTAATAATTCATAATCAGAAAAACAAATTATATAGAAGATTCAATATTTAAAGTCTATTAATGAAGACAGTGGTAAAAACAATTGAATATACTATGATTATGGAAATATTAAGCATATAGCTAAATACTAACAGTGAGTAAAATGAATATGCCAGTAATGTCATTTTGTTCCCATATATAGGGGAACGTTGTCTCAGGTCTTCCTACTGTATCTCTTCCACATGCAGAAAACACAGATCAAACACTGAACAGTGAGGACTGTAAAAGGTACAAAAGAAGCAAATATAGTACACTTCTGACACTAGCTTTTGTTTGTTCTTATTGCTGAACCAGCAACAAAGGCAGTCCACTTGTTTCAAACCCCTGAGTGCCAGGCATTTATCTCAATACTTACAGTATCAGAGCTGATGCAAGCACAATTTGACTCAGACAAAGACCGCTGTGCTGTTGTGCATATGTTGCACAGTTCAGTACTCACAGCTTAAAGAGTGAACAGAGAGGGAGGCTCGGACTGGGCTGACCAGACAGAGCGACGGACTGAGAGATGATTGGGTGGGTTAAGGGTGGGGTCTGGTATCATCACAGTCGACATCACTCTCATGTCTTTTTAATGGGACTATAATTGACTTATTGATTTTGAGAGTCCAGCTGGGATCAATGGGCAGAGCTGCTTGGCAAGGGGAGGAGAAATGAAGAAAGAGAGAGAAAGTAAACGGAATGCACGATAGTGGTTGAGATACTGATGGACACTGAGGGATTTAAAGCAATGACACTTTAATCATTGACACATAACATGGTATCTAGAGATTTTACCACTGCAGAGTCTCAAGGATGTGGGCTGAGTAAAAAGATTCAATTTTCTACTGCTGGAACGCTATCAGGAGGAGTATCATACACTCCGTCCTTACAAAAGATGATACATAACAAAGCAACTTTGTTCATATTTCTCAAAGACCTTGATGCATAAATGTAAGTTGTGGTTGTATTAACGGAAGTACAAGGACTTCTTGAGAAATAAGTAACAGCCTAGGTGGGTCAGATAGTACAGCACAGTGCTTTTATGGCAAAGTGAATATGACTCAGACTCTGTGAATGTCTTCTGTAAGAAAAAAAGGGGAAAAAAGTAAACGACCACAGCAAAAAGTGGGTAAAATATAATTGTTTGAGTTTTAAATGTTTGGTTCACTCATGCACGGATTATGAGATATCCATCTCAGAAATGTCTGCTTATAATGAAGAATTGATTTGTTTGAATAGATGTTATATTTTACTTTTAAAAGCAAGCAAGCTTTTTAAGATTATCAAGTGTAAGACTTGATATGTTCCTTTTAGTGTGTGTCAGCATACTAACATTAGCCAAATACCACTAAACATAAATTACAGGCGAGACTGATGGGAATGTCATTAGTTTTGCAGGTATTTTCTCATTAAGTCTTAGAAGTATTAAAGTATTCAATTTTGACTTGATGATGGTGCAAAGTGATTACATTTCGTCCTGAGGAGGGCACGAATGCCGAAATGTCACGACAATTAAATTCAATAGTCTACTGTAGTTGAGAAATGGTGCGAATGGTCTAAATGCTACACCTGAAGGCAGCACCAGACAGGCTATTACTGTTCAGACTGATTAATGCCTGACATGGATTCTGTCTCCATAGGTGGAGTCTTCTCGTATCTTGTTGCAGTCTGACTTCAGCTAGTGTTATCTCTTGCAGGATGAAAGTTGGAACCCACAAAACATTTCCGTACAGTTATTTCACACAGAATCTAAAGCTATGCCGCTGCCCTCAAATCCCAGAAGAACACAATTGTCTAGAACATGTCTTAGTCTGTCACAAAGGCGATAAAGCATACATTTACACTTTACACTTACTGAAACCTGACATTTTTTCTTCTCACATGAATAAGAGAGTCTAGTTTTTACAAGAACAGTAGCACACACGTTCTGTCATTTTTTTCTATAAGATATAAACTTAAATTCATCATCTTGTCATGCTTTCATCCTTTCTTCATAAATCACTGTCACAGTTTCTTCCCCTCTTTCACTTTGGCATCTGTCCTTTTTCTCTGTCTCAGACACACACATCTCAGGAGTATTTATCATCGTTTTCAGGTCAGCTTCGAGGCCAGTGCCGGCGTTAGTCTTCAGAGGAGGACACTGACCTTTGTCTATTAAGCCAGTTATTGAAAAGTTCAGGGAAAAGGTCAGTTGAAAGCTTCAGGGTAGGACAGACTGAATTGCATCACCTGACTGGCCTTCAAAAGATGACAGATAGGTGGCTGTTTTGGATGTTGTGTGTGCTTTTTGGAATGACCCAAATGTTGTGTTAAACTTTTCTCTGTGTTGCAGGTTTTTTTTCACATTTCTTTTATTAAAAATGCATAAAGGACAACCTAGGGGAAACTAATCTGTATCAGAATTCATGATTGTTATTGTCAGTGTCAGTTTTTATAGATTAATTATTTAACACATATGAAGATACATTTCTGTAGTTATTACAGCATCAATAAGTTTCACTCATTATTAATCAGTCCTGACTGGCTGGGAGGCACGGGTCTAAACATCCAACTAGAGACAGGAGATGCATCCTCACACAGAGAGCAACCAGTTTTGTCTTGTGGACAGAAAGGTGCATCAGTCACAGTCCTTGTTGTCATGCCTGTCGGCCCTTCAGTCATTGATTACCCCCTGTTACTAACCGAATCTCTGCTGGGATACATTCCTCAGCCAGCATGCTACAATTGAAATCATAAATTACAGTTTTCATTGCTACAGATAGTTTTTCTGCCCAAATTACAGATTGATCAGTGTGCACACACACGTAAGCTACACAGCCTCTGTATCCATCCACAGCCTCCCTTGTCAAAACATGACATAGTGGATGAAAGTGGATGATAGATAATCTCAGCAGGTTTCTGAACAATCCAGTGTGCTAGCCAACAAGCCCGAAATTGGAATTTGGGAATAGATCGAGTGGTACGTGTAAAGTGAGAGAGCTGAGAGTTTCCAGCTGAGCAAGACCTGATGAAGTTCTTTACAGACTGTAAGCATGAGGGTGCCCAACTGTCAGCGTAAATCTGGGAGAGATCAGAGCACCTGGCCGCCACTCGCTAGGCCCCAGACTGCCTTGAGAAGTGATGGATGACCTTACCTTCATCTTCTAGGGAGTAATAGAGTCTTTAATTGACACAGAAGCAATTCAATTTAGGACAGCTTTATTTATTACCCTCATAGGAAGAGACAAAGCAGGTTGAAAGTAATTTCAACAAGGTTTGTCACATTAATTCTAAATGGACAAAAGAAAATGTTTACAGCATGAAATATCGGTGTGTCAAACAAAACATAGGGTAGAGTGTATGTGCACACCTGCAGTGTTTATGAATAATAGACAACATTACAGAACATTAATTGTGTTTAATTGGCACACTGTCTGATTGGACACAGCTGGACATGAGATTTGAGAAATCAACTATATAAAGTGATCATAAGTCTAAGTTCCAGACTGTCATCCCAAGAAAAACAACGCAATAGGTTGTAATGTCAGTTGGCAAGAAATGGCATACAGTTACAGTTGAGTGAGAGGTTCCATATAGCTGCCGTAGAGACCCGGAGCAAAGGCACAGTTCACACACATGTACAGTAGCTATATTTGTAGACAATCTTCCTCATTCAGAGGATGTGGTTTGGATGGAAGAATGAACCCAACAGTGGACTTTGCATGAGACCGCTGTTCGTTTCCTGTGTCCATCCACAAGGAAGTATTAACTTTAACCCTTTAACCACGTTTCTCTAAACTTAACTAAGTGCTCATATTAACCGAAACCATGATCTTACCCTAAACCTAACCAAGTGTTGTTGTTTTTTTTAATTTGTAATGTTTTTGAAATTGGACTTGCGGCAACGTTGTGTTCACAGCTTCTTGTGCTGCTCTCACATATCTGAAAATCAATGAATGCAGGTTGAGGAAATAAGTAGTGCTAATTCAATTACCATAACTATGTTAATATTGTAGTGAAAAATGTTTTGTCTTTCATATAGCTCATATTGGTGTTGGATACTAGCCGAGCATGGCAGCTGATTGTAAAACAGATTAGAGGAAAAAAATGAAATCGAAGACATACCACTGCCATGTGATTGGAATCATACACAATCATCTCTGTACCAGTTACACCAATTCAGAAATAATTTTGGGCTGTTTTGACTCAAATGTTTTGATTTTTATGTAATTACAAACAATTAATAGAATCATGTCACTTTTCAGTAATACACTGACTGCCTTTATATATCTTATATAGCAGTGAGTGAGGAGGAATAATTGTGAAACACCATTTTGCTGTTTTCACTGAAATGTATGAAAGACAAATGTCTAAAGTGTTTGCTCCCCACCTTCAGTATTCAAGATGATACCTTCACTCTGTGTGTATACCTGTCTTAAAGATGGATGATGTTCCTGCTTTATTCATTAGCTACAAAGATGTTGTGTGGATTCAGATAGAAAGCAAACAAGACAGAAGTTGGCAGGCAGCCAGGCCCTTTTTTCTATCAGCAAAGAGACTTTGAATATGCTTGGCTGTGTAGAGGCAGAAAGGAGATGAAGTGGAAGTTTACATGTATTTTTCGAGGCATACAATATAAGCAAGTCTTCAATAACTTACATAGTTTAATGACACTACCCTTAAATACATAACTCTTACCCACAACATAAATCTCATAATCCATTTTTATGCCTGGTAAGCAGAAGGCCATCTGGACCCTTGGGTGCAGCACAATGTTTTTTAATCACATCAGAGCTCACTCGATCAAAAAGCGTTAAAATGCCATGACACAGTGTGTAATTAACATAAAGCAGAGCAGGGCAATAACAAAGGCATAATGTAGGGGTTCCATAACAAATGTTACTGCTTTCAAACAGGCTTCACGGAGACACTGAGAGGTTTGATGAGTTTGCTCCAGTACGTCCTTCACTAGATCACTGCATCTCAAACAGGTAGAATGGAAAAAGTTTGGACCAACATGTTAGACTCCCTACAGTCATCACGAAAGCACAAAATTAAATCAAAGCGGAGTAGGCAAGATTAAGATTTGGGATATTATCACAGTTTCCGTGTTGATGTAATAATTACGTTTTTGAGAATATGAAGATTTAGTTGTGAAGTTAGTTTATGTTTCGTTGACTCTGTGTTTCCCTTCACGAACTGTTTAACCATACAAAACATGTAAAAACGTCAGCTTGTGGTTTTACAGAGGGTTATGTGCGGGATTATGAGCTTTGTTGTCACTCTGAGATTCACTGAGCCAGGCTGCTCACCCTATTTCATCTCTTTATGCTAAATTAAGCCTTCTCCTCTAGCTCCATATTCAGCATACAGACATGAGTGGTATTGATCAAACTCTCAGTAAGAACTATCTCATTAAAATAATGTCAGGTAGGATGGATGCATTCACTACTGATCAGTCACATCAAGTCAAAACAAAATAAGCCCTTCTTCTAAACAGATACTGGATAACCATAACAGAATCTCAGCCTAAATTAATGAAGTGAGATGAAATGGCAATTCAAATAACAGCTAGCTAATTCATGCATGATATGAAAAGAGTCAATACAACATAGCTGATGGAGTTTGGTTTGGAAAGCTCTCATAGAATAGGAACTGCCCACTCACACGATGAACACCATGGGACATAAAAAAAAGTATTTTAAGAAATAGTAGCAATAATAAATAATTAAAACACTACTCCCAATGTGAGTCTATTTGTACTGCAACCAGCTATGGTGTATATTATTGTATACACATCTTTACAGTGTGTCATAGACAGGAATGAGCTGGTAGCACATTAATGATTTAAGAGTTAAGAGCACAGACAGCCTCGGGGGTAGGTGCTGTTGCAGAACCTGGCTGTCCTGGTTCTGATACTTCTCAGTCTTTTAGCCTATGTCCCAGGCTCAGTTGGTCTGACCTCAAAATTAGTATAGTATATATAGAATTACACTGGGGATATTGTATAATATGTTGCAGTACACTTACAATGTTTGTGATGTTTCAAAGAAATAAGGGCACTAGGGTTCTCGAAACAGTTCCTGTTCACAGTAATCAACACAACGATATCTGATCCATTAATGCACAAGACTTGACAGAGATGTCAAACAGACTGATAGTGGAAAATCTTCAAAGACTTACAGCTCATATTCTGCTCTGGGCGTCCTGCCATCAGAAACAAAGTGTCAAGAATATGGTCATCTAGGGCTTTCTTTTATTTGACCAGTTGCGTCAAGCCGCTATGATCACGACTTTTTCATATTAACCAGAGATGGAAAAAAAGGCCATCTGCCATGCAGCTACTGCACTCTGTAATTCAAAGTCAGCTGGATTTGCTTTGCTGTCTTGTAGACATTAACCACTCATCCAAAAAGCTTTATCATCAGTTGTTTTTCATCCAAATACTTGGTTAAACATTGCACAACATGACCAGTTGTGTTTATCTTACTGGAATCCCATGACCTGGATTTCAAAGAATCATAAACTAAGTATTCTTTCTCTGTTATGGTGAGCTCTATCATTATGAAGGCGCGTCCTTATACAGCTGCTGTGATTGTGCTTGAATAAAGGCAGAGCTGTTTCACTGCTCATCCGGCTGGCAGAGCACTTGGAGCCCTGGGTTCACTCAGGAGACCTGAACAGACAGTTACTGAGCTGAACTAAGAGCACACTGTCTCTCTGGAGAGGAGCATTCAAAGTCATTTTTCATAAAGCAGGAGCAGGCAGCAGCTTAGAGGTGACAAGTTGTGACAGCACGAATGGAGCAGCACATTGTCATTTCTTAAATAGACAGAACCACATTATTTTTTTCCCCTTTTTGCACTATGTGAACTCAAAATATGAAATAAAGTACTGCTAGTAACAATTCTGACAATTCTGACAATTCTTGGCTGACAAAGGGTTGTAATACATTGTTAGAAGTCTAGGAAAGGAACCCAGTTGAAGCAGTGGTGGATGATGAAATGGCTTATTCAGTGATGGATATGCATGAGAAGTTTTGCGTGAAATATTGTTACAAAGGAAATGAATCAAATGCATTTATTCAAGCGTGCAGGGAAAGCAAAACTCAATAGAACAACTGAGCCAGCAAAGACTGAGCTGAACAACACGACTTAAATAAATAAATGAGGGAATAGGGAACAGGTGACAAAACAGGAGAATTGGCTTGGGGCTAATTGGCTGGGGAAAACACTGGGAGCAGGGCGAGGCTAACAAGGCTGATGCAGTGTAGGCTGAGGACTACAAGAAATAACAAAGTAAAGACAAGCGACAGAGCAGTGACAGGATCGTGATACCAGTATGGGTGCATTACATGATGATATTTCGGTACACAAACAACATTTCTATATTGATAGGAATTGTGACTTTGTCTGTGTATCTAAGTCATTAAGCTTAAGCATAAGAAGGTGCAATGTCCTGGCAGAGATGCTGGTGTCAGTGTTCATTAGTGATTCTGCTTCTGTTCAAGTTCTTCACTGCGTTCATTGTTGAAAATGTTTGTTTTTAATATTTCTTGCCACATTTTGCTGGAGTCCTGATATCATGACTTCAAGTGGTACAGTTTTGTGGTTCTTAGCTCAGTGTTTTTGGGATAGTTTTGTTCAACACAGGAATTTTTGGTGTCGTTTTAAATCACGCACAATGGTCTTCTACTTTGCTCAGGCAAAATGAAACACACATTTCTCAGTCCAGTTATCTGTAAATGTTTCTTATCAGCAACTTTTCTTTTTTGTATCAGCTAGTTTTGAACAAGACATTTTACTTTATCAGCCAGAATTACTACATTTCACAAAAAGCTTGCTAACTGTGGTTACTAGCAGGAGGCTGAGTGATGACAGCTGAGGTGATTAGATAGCAATGTGGAAAAAGTGGAAAGAGTGAGGTTGTGGTTAAACTTCGTTCCCATCCCAGATTAAACTGTTATCCGGATCTGGGCAGGAGTCTGCCTAATGAGTATGTGTGTCATACACTGTATGCACTGTGTAGCGTTTTTTACTTTGCATAAACATCACTTCTATTTAGTGCATTCCAGCTGCCACTCACCTGTCAGCTTGGCTGTCTTTCTGTGTCCATCACTTGTGGGCCTGCTTCTGCCTTTTAAAAGCAGAGTGACCAACATGTCCTGTCCTGCAAGTTGCTCAGTCTTTCATTTTGAACCCTTACATTCTTTAAAAATGTGAACATTTAACACTCATCACTGTCTTTCTACATATCAGCTTGACAGTTTAGTCTTAAGCTTGGAATCACCAGCAGACAAAACCACCTCAATCAAAGTCCACTTACTTGTATGTTCTGGAGCTTTTGTCCCTATCACACAGTCTGTCTTAGCATATAGAGTGTGCACAGTTGAAGATGAAGCATAACTTATTCTTATTCTGAGCACTTTTATGACTTCTCTCCCATGTAAGAAGTTAAGCTTTACAGGGAGGTGTGTTTTCATATCCTTCATCTCTGCTTTGATGAATGTTCAGGAGACTATACTCTCTCACCCTTCCACCTCCCACAGCCTGGAGTAAAACATCAGTGTCACTTTGATCACAGACACTAAGAAGAAACTCTGACACCAGATGAAGAAGACAAGTCTCTTTCAACCTTCATCACAGAATAATAACAAAAACTAGATATCAGATGACAGATATCCAACATATATATGTAAAGTCAAGATGGTGGCAAAGATAACAACAATGATTTATTCATCTCACATGGTGCCTAACTTTAGTGGATCATACCATATTGGGTATGGATTTAATCTGCAGATGCTGAGGTCCAAGACTAGACCAAACATTTCTATGGATGTCAATTTTTGAGCCACAACTCAACAGTGTTGCACGGTCTACCGGTACCCACGGTATACCGCGGTGCCAAAACGTCACAGTGCCAAAACGTCACGGTGCCTACTATACTATAATTTCTACAAAACCGTACTACCGTTGAACACGGTGCCAGTGGGACCTATAGTTTCTGTAAAAACAAATCTGGCTTGTGAGCACAGCAGACCTGAGCAACGGCAACTCTAAAGATACAACATGGCTTAGCACAGGTGCTAATGGGACCAACAGTGTATCTCCTAAATTACCCCAATAATAATGCCTGGAATGGTATCAAACTTCTACAGTAGTACAAATAAGGGCTTTACTCATAAATCGATGAAATGGAAAGTTTGTAAGTACACCAGGAGTTTATTAAAATAACACTTACCTGATCGCTTTTACTCTACTGCTACTGCTGTAAACATTGTCGAAATCTCGCGGGATCCCACACAGAGCACGACATTTATTACCAGAGATCCCGCGAGATTTGGATTATGTTTACAGCAGTAGCAGCAGAGTAGAAGCCATCAGGTGAGTGTTATTTTAATAAACTCCTGGTGTACTTCTTGTTTCAATTCAAACTTTAATAAATGTTATTCATAAAAATATTGGTTTCAGTCTTTTTATTTTTTACTTAACCAGTAGAGTTACAATGTAATGTATTAAATGTATGTTTATCATGCACCAACCAATATTAAGTAATTCTAACTTCATAAAAATAATAATAATAATAATAAAAAAAGGCTGTGGTATCGTGATACTACCCGGAACTGTGATACTTTGGCTGGTATAGTATCGTGGGTATTCATTTTGGTATCGTGACAACACTAGCCACGACAAAGGCCAAAATGTGTCCTGCAACAGACAAGGTAAGCCTTGTTTTTAGCCAAGCCTTTTGCTACGTTGCAAGATATATCACAAAATGACAGGAACGGCACAAAAGACAAGTTCTATGATAGACTCATAAGGAATCTTATCAATATTTATTTGAACGCACAACACAACCCGTTCTCAAGGCACCAAAATTTGGCACCAATTTATCTAACAAGGCAACAAGACACGATTGGTTGTCATTAGTGGAAACAAGATTCCAAACTTAAGCAGTTGTTCTGCCCCAGAGTAACCCGTTCAGAGAAGTCATGGGTCAACAGGTGTTTTTGAAAATGTGAATTACTGCAACCACAAGAGTTCTTTGAGCATACAGTCATAAATGTGCACAAAAAATATTACACTGATGGGTCCAGTATTATGTGAGTAGCTGGAATGCCAACCAAAACTGAAAAATCAGACACCTTTTGAATTTCTTTGGTATTTGTTATCCACTTAAATTCACTTTGCTTTGTCTTAGTGAGTGCTTGACTGTGACAAATTGCTGTAGATGAGGGTAAACCTTGATGTAGAAGCCAATGAAGTCACACCAGGAAGCTATGAGGTGTGTGTTTCATCATCCTTTTCTTCTGCAACTCCTCATCCAGATGCCTGCTATGAATAGACATGCTGAATGAAGTAACGACGCCTTCAGATGAACAACCATAAAAGTGTGTGTGTGTGTGTGTGTGTGTGTGTGTGTGTGTGTGTGTGTGTGTTAACATTATACATCACCTGAAAGTATACACAAACTCGACATTCATAATCCATACAATATGCATTACAGTATCCAGATAATAACAGGTGAAAACAACAATTCACTGAAAGCTTACAATAGAGTAAATGGTTCTCTTACTAAGTCAGCAATATTAAATGTGTGCACAAACTCTGTCCAGGCACTCAGCTGCTATAAGCTACACCTCAGAGTCCAACTTTTCCCCAAAGTATCCTTTTAATTTGCTATGATGGGCTAATTTTAATTAACTTTTTTTTTCTTATACAATATTGAATTGTTCTCAGGGGTGATTTATAGTAGTGTGTACATGCTGAGACTACATCACCTTTGGAAATACCAACACTGCGAAGGTTGTGATTGGTCAGGGTGTGAGAACAATGCAACTTTGCTTCTATAAAAGACTCAAATCAGATCTTTTAGGAAGTGTGAACAAACCAAATTTTATTAATATCAGATCTGTGCCTCTTGCATATGTGGTCTTAGATCTGATGCATAACAAATTTCTGCCTATGTGACCGCTGTCAGACCAGTCATATAGGAATTAACATCTTACTTCTCCATGAATGCGCATATCTCCTGTCATCATTATTCAGTGTCAGCATCTCACGGCCCGGTGAAATAAAACATGGAGGAGATCAACCGTGATGAAGGTCAAAGAAGAGACAAGGAAGTTTCAAACTGGTTGGACATTTATGGACAATCTTGAACTTAAGTCAAACTAGGAGGAACTTATTGTAACATAAACATGTCATCCATATTTACGTTTTGACTGTCTCACAAATTACATTATTGTTGTTATTCTTGTAGCTCACATTTCAGTTGCACATGCTGTAGTTTAGGACGTCAGTGGTGTTCACACCGCAGCCATCAACACGCACACAAAAAATATGACTAAAAAACTGGAATTGAACATTAATCTGCACTCACTGCAAACAAATACACACACACACATGCATGCACACACACACACATACACATACACACACAATCGGCTTAATGTGAATATTGCCTTAGGTGGGGCTTTACCCAACTTGTCTTGGTCTCATCTAAAAATTAAATAGAGCAATCTGATAAGAGTAAATCACTGTTTTGTTGAGCATTTGGTATTGCTGTATGTTTTGGGGTGTTATTTGACAGTTGGCAGTGAAGATAGAAAGGAAAGTTGGCTAACAAGCAACAAGGGTCCCCAATCAAACTGGAGATATTGCAGTCCATGGTAGTACACAGTAGTATACTGTGGTATGCCCTTTAAGCTTTATTTTAGATGAACTGTTGGAGCAGAGCTTAGTATCTCTGCTTCTTGTTGGAGGGAGCAAAAAGTCCAGTCCACAGAGAAAACATTATTCTTTAATACTGAGGTACATCAAAACATCTACTGCTGATGTTTGGGACAATAGTTTTTTTGTTCCCCACAAAAGGCAATTGTACTTAAACTAAAAATATCTTACTGTGACATCTTCTATGTTTGACTCGCTGTCCACAAGATTAGTGTGATAAGTCCTTTGAGGTGGATTTCCTTTAAACACACACACACACACACACACACACACACACACACACACACACGATCTGCTCAGGCGAATATATTAAGATACTAGTCATCAGTGAGACCTCTTCACTGTTAATTATTCAAAATAAAAACTGACAGAATAGTATAATTAAATAGTGCACATATTTAAGTTGTCCTCTTAAATTAGACAGGCTGACATGCAATATATTATTATGCAATAATATAAAGGTAGCTAATGTCGAATAGAGGTTGCCAATGTTCTCTCTACATCTCACACACTGACTAATAATCTGTATCCAGAATTGCATTTGGAGTCACACTGACTAACATTATCTGCAATCATGTATGTGTTACTACAATATGTACAATAAAAAAGGTTTTGCAGGTAGCTGAACTTTTTTAACATAAGGCTGATGGTTTTCTTTGTTTTTCTTATTGTCAAAAAATCTCATGGGCAGAGCCAAAGCCACAATGAATTGATGCTACTGATATATCTTACTCTGTGCTGCAGAACTCTGTTGTTGTCCAAAGACTATTAAAAACATATCAACTTCACTGACACTTTGGTATCAGAAAGAGGCCACAAGAAGTCTGTTGACAAGGCTCTGTTAGCTTGTTGTGCTACGTATCACAAAGTATTAACACTATACTATACTAAACTTTTTTTAGTACAGAGTGAATAAACATGTTGATTTACAAAAAAAAACAAAACTCAGAGTAACATCAGCTTCAAAGACTCAATGTAGGTTTAGCCTTGTACTAGTATTGGCTGCTTTCACTCAGCATCTTCTTTCATGCCTAAAAACATCTGTGTTCATGGATGGAAACTTGGCTGCACTATAAAGAAGACTTCCTCTTGAAATGGCAACAGAACTCATCCTGTCACCATACTTGTGGTGATGCTGTGCTATACCTGTCCTCCCAGTATCTGCAGCACTCCAAGCTCATTAGAAAGATTAGACCAGAGTATGTTGTTGATGGGGCTTCCAGATTTCTGCTGTGGTGGCGGTGTGAAGTAAAACTTCTCATCCGCTCGGAGCAGCATGGCTCCTTGTTATCAGCATGCCTTCACAAAAAGGAAACATTCATAGAGGAATAATTGGACACATTTTTCAGGCTGTACTGTGGAGACACTCATTCTGCTTCACTGTTGGGTGCACTTACGCTTCCCTTAATTGTGCTTTAAATGCCGCGGGGGATATATGACATATGCTGCATCATGTTGAAATGCAGTGCTGAAATATTTCTTTTGTCATTCTTTTTTGCTTCAGCAATGCTAATTGGTGACATAACATGCACAAAACTAGCCAGGACATAAGAAAAACAGCGCCTACTTCTCAGACTGTGTATAATGCATATTATATTACATATTTTAGTTTTCCATCTCACTTGTAGATGACTAGAAGGTGTCAATCCTTTGACAAAAAGCAAATGATAGACTTTAGACAGCTTTGAGGCTTGGCAGAGAGTAGCAGAGAGAAGGACAGACAGCCTCTATCTAAATCATCTTCCTCTTAACCCATGATATAAACATCCGCTCTCTGGCCTGGCTTTCACCTATGTCTGCATTTGTTTGTGTGCAAAGAAAGCGAGAGAAAAGCGGAAGATATGTAGAGGGTGATGAAGAGAGAGAGAGTGCTTTTTTTGTATGTGAGAGTCTGGCACTGTCCACTTTGCACAGCACTTGCCAGCCTTTTTTAGATGGACGCTGGGGAGCTTTTTAACACAGTTGGCTTGTAATCTAACTAAGTCCTGTTGTTTATTATTCTTTCTTTGCAAATCACTCAGGACTATCTTTGTTGCTGTCATTTTTTAGCACACGTGTAATTAACTGCAAATGTTAACAGCCAAAATGCCTCTTGAAAGCAATCACACAAAAATATTTGTATATTTTGTTTGTATATCTTGGCTTATAAAATAGGGAAGTGGAATTCAGTGCAATTATTGATGATAATGACTGACTGTTGAGTTTGCAGTTAATAGTCCGATTGTGGCTACTCTGAAGTGGTAAGTTAGAAAATGTGGTGCTTTATTGTGATTTTGGTGAACTTACCCCTTAAGTTCATGAAGCTGACACATTATGCTTTTTTGCAATTTTCTGTTATTTGTATACTGATATAATGTTGGATGTTTATGTTAAACATGGTGAAAGGTCTAAAACTATAGATGAATGTTAAAAAAAGCTTAATGTTTGCATGTGCCCTCAAATGACAGTTCATTCTGTAGCACATTGTTGGTAAGGTTGTTCCACGGCCTGTTTCGGACAGAGGCTGAACTGAGGGGCTGCATAAAGAGCCACTTCATGATAATTAAGGAGTTTGTTTTTAACTGTAAATCATTCAAAGATGTACCAGTTGAGCCTAAAAATATAAATATAGACCTGGAAATGTGCATAATATGTCTCTTTCAGAGCACAGACATCACAACTAGTAGCCTATATTTTTTTCGACTTTTAGTGTCTTAAATATTTTAACTGAACCTATTTGTTAACAGTTACTTTGGTGCAGAATACTTCCTGTAATTGAAGATCTATTGATCGCTAGCTGTGCTTCAGTGTCAGGTAACACTGTCCCTTGTGCACAATTTTAGTCTGACCTCTTCACATAACTGCCATTATGCACATCCACATCGGATCTCATGAATCCAGCAGCTGATAGATAACCACTGGCAATGTGAGAAGCATACCCAGCGCTTGAGTCTCCTGCAAGCAGACTTTCATTCATACTAGGGGTAATTGCAACACATCTGGCATGAGGTCCAGCAGATGAGTGACAGATTTGATTTAACCTCCATCTATCCTGTGAGTGTTTGCTGAGTCTGCTTTTGTTAAGTGCTCTTTTTTTCCCCTTTACTTGCATTTTTTTGATAAGGTGTGCAAATATGAACCAGTGGCTTTATGGTCAGGAGGTCAGTCCTTTGACCTTCATGGTACTTTCAGCCTACAGGATAGATTTGGCACCAGTATGACACAGAGGATGGAGAGTGAATGAGCTGGTTGAGCCAACAGTGGCTGTTCATAGGAAATAGGGATAATATTTCACTCACCAGTGCTGCAAGGAAATAGAAAACACTGTTCCCATGTCAGACATCAGTTCAGATAGATGGTTGTGTGTGAATGAGAGTGTGAACGTGAATATCCTGGCCAGTGTCTCTTTCGTCCACTGGGGACACTCCATTGACTGGCTGGTAGATTAATTCAATTCCCGAATGAGAACCGATGGACATGAATCTGTTTAGCCACAATAGACACAATAAAATTACCAAGGATTTCTGTTTGTGGGGCTCACAGAGGTTGATGGTGCATGATAGGACATTTGTCTCAGAGGATAACGAGTGGAGTATAGCTGACTGTGCTAATGATCTGCTGTCTTCAAGGATAATTAGTTTTGGCTCTACTGGCGGGGTTCAAAGGAGTCAGGGTACATTTGTTAGTGTTTTACAAATAGCTGGGGCGTTTCCCAGAAACTGGGTCAAATGTACTGTAAATCAGTAGCTCACTACATTGAAAGCATGTCTTAGGCTGCAATAAATACACCAACTGTACTGTGTTGTTGACTTCTAATCCTGGGTTTGACTAGATGTAAATACAATATAATTAAATAAATACAATACAATGATGATGTTGAAATTACCTAAACAATATGAAAGGTAATATCTTTACACCACTGACTTTCTTCATTTGCTTATAATATAGTGTAGAATAGTACGGTATAGTATAGTATGGTATTGTATGATATAGTAATTACTATATTATCATAATTATCAATACATAGGTTTCATTTCTCCAGCAAAGTCTTTATTTTGTTTATTGATATACATTTTTTCAGCAGAATGCTTGATAGTCATAGCATTAAAGCTCACTTGTGTTTACTAACACCTTAATTGACCTGATTCATCATAAAATGTTATTCTTTGCACCTGCGATATGCCATATGGCTGTATAAATGGTAATGCCATTTCCATCATTTTCAGCTGTACTTTGTGTTTGGTGCTAATTACTAAATGTTAGCATTACTACCACAGTGAACTAAGATGCTTATCATAGTAAATATTATACCTGTTAAACATCAGCTGTTGTCTGCCGGTTTATCGCCGGTAACCCGAGGCTGTATCAAGCTTTGGTCCCTGTTGTGTCAAAGTCATCGGGTGCTAGAATGGGATGGGTTGGTGTGGTGTCAATTGGCCACCAGCCCAACCCACAGTCCCGGTGGTTGCAGCAGGGGTCTGTTCCGCAATTCTCTCTCCCAAAGCGCAGGTCGGGCAGGTGTTACATATGCTTGTCTTAAAGATTATGCTGGGAAAGCCCAAGTACACTCAAAATCCATAGGGCTGTAGTTATGGAGCATTTATCAAATCCATAACAGATATGGGGTGCCCCTCACCATGCTCCTGGGGCCCTATCGTGGGTTTGACTGGGGTGGTACACTTGTCAAATGCTTATCTAAGTGTTCTAAGGTTCTGGTAAGGCGCAACCAGGGTGCACAGAAAACTCCTCTGGATCAGAAGACAAAAGCATGCCTAATTCTGATTCTCAGTACTAATATTGAATGTGAAAAAGGACAATAACTATCTGCCTATTGAGTTTTAAACTTACAGGGATAAGATTACCATAAAGAAAACTGGACTGTGACGCAATGTCACTAATTTTTCCTATCAGCTGGTGTGTGAACAAAAACAATCCTGACAACAAAAATACAGAATATAAATCTACAAAGTTAACAAGTGCCTAGGTTTTTGTCTGATGTCCAGTGTAGTTTGTCTTTTCAGTTCAGTTATTTGACTTCAAGTAGTGTTTAGTGTACTAGGGCTTCGAAATACTGCCTGGAAATGTTCCAAATGTTTTGGCCGATCTAATCCTTCTCCATGTCTCTGCAGCAGAAATGTCCTGTGTTAAAGCTACCCTTACCTTTGATACATTTTTACACATTTTTTTGTTTACGTTAAAATGCTATTAATAAGGTGATGGCACTCTAAAATGTTAGAGAGATCCACCAGGCATAGAAACTCATCATTATTCCATTCTCATATGGTTCTGTGAAAACTCTGAGCGACCTGCCTGTTTTCCCCCCTCCACATTATGTACGGGGTGGGACCAAGGTGGGACACAGGAGAGAGGAGGGGTTGTTGCTGTTCAAGTTTTTTCAAAGTGCTGTGTGAAATGCAAGAAAGGCAAGAGTCGCTTTAAATTTAATAATAAACATCACAGAAACCTCTTATCATCACCAGAAACATGAAAATTAGCTTAGTTGACATAAGTTAGACAGTGCCCCTATTTATAATTATGGGATAATTATAATTGATTTATTATCTTGTATTATTTCATTAATCTATGAAAGAATGTAAAGTAATGGAGGAGGGACATACTCAATAATATTTCTGGTCTTCAAACCTTTACCAGATATAAAGAAGGAATCCCTGAACTTGTATTACTGCACGCAATGCATTTTACATAAAGAGGTTTGTATAGTTTTACAGTTAGTAAATCTAAAACTACTATGAATGCATGAGATCAAAATGCAGCAGAGACCTTTCCACAATTCTTGATTGTTTTTCCCACCAGGTCCTCCAAAAGTCCACAAATCCCAAAGGAATGAGTTATATTAGGAAGCCGGAAAATGTTCCTACCTCATGTCAACAATAATGGATCATGCTCTTTTCTTCAACAGTAATTTTGCACCCTGAGGGTTTGTTTGGCTGATGGGCTCCAGATATTGTTTTTTCCCATATAATTGGCGTCCAATACATGAGAAGTGAGCCAAAACCACATTTGGCATTGCAGACTGTGCAGAGAGCGTTAAAACAAACAAAACAATCCTGACGCCAATTCCAATATTTCTACTTTATGCTGCAAGTTTTTAATTACTAGGCTTTAAAAAAAATCTTATTTCAGGATTTTGATGTCCTCATTTTGATCAATTATACAATAAATAATTATTTTAAATAAACTTCATACATATTAATTTCTGATTTATTTTTCTCAGTAAAAAACTATGTATCATATATATATGTAATATGTTAGCCTTAATTATAAACACATTATGGTCTGATGGCTTTGATATGTGTTGTTGAAAACCACAGACTCTGGAAACAGATGGACTGAAGTGAGCTGGTGGACGAGTAACAGCTGTGCGTTAGTCTCCTTCACATATTCTTTCCCCTTATAGAACATGGTGACCCTTACTCAACCATATGGGATCATTTGTACTTGTCTTTATCTAGATAGGTATAAAGCCGAAGCCAAAAAGGTTTTTTTTTCTTTTATTGATTGTTCTGTTTTCTGTCACCATCTCGTTCTGTCTTTGCTTTCTACTTTCTCCTTCTTCCCTTTTTCCTTTCTTCTCCTCATTCCAGGCTCATGTTATTTATATGAAAGCTTGAACTTGTGAGGTCATACAGTACACAGAGCTTCTATATGTTTGCATTTAATTCCTCTCTATATTATGTTATGACCTGCTGAGCTGTGCATTAAATCAGGAGGCATGTCAGCTGGGGCAGTCGACTAATGGGAGCCAAGGTTGGGGCACTTTGGCCTTGTTTTTACAGTATAGGGTTGAAGACTTGAAAATACACCTTAGAGATCAATTCTGTTTTCCTTCTCTCTTTTGCAGTCTCAGCAGAAGTGCATTGTGATCTTTGCCTTGGTGTGCTGCTTCGCCGTACTGGTGGCTTTGATTTTTTCAGCTGTGGACGTTTGGGGCGAAGACGAGGACGGGATCACAGAGGAGAACTGCAGCAGGAACTGCAGGTGAGAAGTGCGAAACCACAAAAACAAAGTTCAATGTCACTGGTTCCCAAACTCTCTGTTTTGTCACTCTTCATCACAAGTTATGGCCTTCCTATGGACATCAGCTGTTCAACCAAAGCATGATTTTTATTCTCTTCTCTTTGTTGAGAAGAAAGTCAGGGGGAAAAAATTATATGGAAATATTTCTCTTCTCTTTTTCATCTTCCTTTAATCATGTGATGCCAGTCATTAGTTTGCTTTGGATTCAGTTGCTGTTTATGGTCGCAATGTGGGGTGTTGTCTTTCATGCTCAGGAAACATACCCTGCTACTTTGGATTGAAGTGAACAATAGCTTTCTGGGAAGAGCTGGGGAGAGCAATTGTCAACGAATGCCCACATGGCAGAAATCAAAGCTTGGCTACGGTAAATTTTCAAATCTTATTCACAGAGCAATAATTTCCAAAATGACCATCAGCACTTTTACTGTAATGATTGAGACCATAATGACTTGTTGAAAAAAACATTGACTTAGTATTTCTTGAGAGAAATTGACATTCTTTGAATGGGAGTCAATTGTAGCAAGGGATTTTTTGGTTCCAGCATCTAGCAGCTGTCAGAGGCTTAGCACTGCAAGGTGCTGAATAAGTAAATCTGTTGATTACATATGTAGCAAAGCACCTCTGTGTTATCTAAACTGCAGCAGTGAGGCTGCAGAGCTCCAAGCAATGCTCACATTTGTATATATATACTGTAATGTGGCAATGTGAAAGAAAATATACAGGGAGAGTAGCACCAATAACAGTTCTGCATTACTGCAAAGTTGTCCCTGTTAATTGTGGAATCAAATGTAACTAGCAGACTGATATCAGATGAAGCCTCTCCCAGTGAATTGAAATGATTGCTAGGCTGTTCTTAAAGTTACATTTAACTTTAGCAAAATTCTGCAGTTTGTTGAAGTTTAAAGAATAAAATAATATACTTTCTGGATCCTCAGACACAAAGGCTGAAAACCACTGCAGTATGCCTTGGTGGTCCAGAGTGAAAGTGGCTGATCAGCATTCATTTGGCTGATACAGCAGTCCTGTACTCTGTATACACCTACTCTCAACTTCTTACTGGTTCCCCTCCATTAAACTCTTATCATCCAATTTCCCATTCAGCCTTGAATTACTTCCCCCTGTCTCTCTCTATCTTTCTCTTTCTTCATGTCTGTGTCCATCGGCTCTCTCCTTCTCCAAATCAGCCATTTATCAACCATTCAGAGAACTCCACCGGGCAACCCTTTCTCCCACTTAAGCCTTGTAAAGCTAAATTTGACTCCTCTTCTTCTCTGAAGGACCCCTTAATCTTGGGAGTAAAATGAGATATAAATACAAGGCTGGAGGGAAGGATAATTGGAAGTGAGGGTGAACCAGATGGAGGGTGAAAAAAAGAGGATAACAGGGTAGACTCTGGGTTAGAAATGAGTGAGAAAATGAATATATTCATCAGCTGATATTGGCTTGCTGTCTGTGATAGAAGGGAGGACTTGTCAGTTCAAGACTTAACTCCAAACAAATTTCAGAAATGTGAGCTGTCAGATTTCCAAGCATGCACTGTTATTTATATCCCATATTCCTGAGAGAAGGACTGAATAATGAAGCTCTACTGAGACATGCATCATTTTTAAGGCCTATGAGATGTGAAAGTTTGACATAATTAATGATTTTATAAAGTATTTTGCTCAAAGCAAGTTTCTGTGCAAAACTGGTAAGGTGATATATTATTATGAGACTGACACATTTATAATGAGGTGCACTGAGGCTTGTTCGTGCTCACTTTGATTGCTAAAGGTACTTGTAATTCATCAGGAAGGAAATGTAGGTAGCATAAACTAATTTCAGCTAATGTAATTTCTGAATCAAAGTGTTCACGCCTCGAAAATGATCTAATAACTAAGACTATTACTTAGACTAAGTAAATTATTTAAATAGATCAGACTGATTTTCAAAATGTAATTGCTTGCAGTAAATGATTTCTCTCACAACAGTGTGTGTATTGCTTGATTGTTGGAGCAAACTGGGAGTAGCTTACCATCTCATCTGATCTGCCAGCTTGATGTATCCATAATGTACATGTGTAATTGCCTGGTGTCAGACAGCTGATAAGCAGGTTACTATTGATCTAGCTGAATTGTAGAAGGGCGAAACCATGCTTGGAAATCAAGCTTTTAGCACATTTACAGTCTGCTGCTTCAGAAAACAACATTTCAATCCACTTTTGAGTGCAAATGTTACTTCCTTATATCCGTAATTGAAACTGAGTAGTTCCTTCAACTTGTCATGTTTTGTTGAACAGACATGAAACAGATTTAAATAGTATTGTGTGATATGGATGATGGTGGTGATAAAGTTAGACAGCTCTGCACAGTAATGTCTAACAGGTCTATTATAGGGATTAAAGGAAAGAAGGTCTTGCTCAGTATTATGTATACTGTATCAGTGGCACAAGCATCTTACAGATTTCCAAATAAATATGATTTTTACATGAATTGTAAAATTGCAAATGTTTAAGCATCTGAATAAACAGCACCATGGAACAGCCTTCAAATAGCATATCCTTACTAGCTAGTTTTAAAGTAGTGAACCTAAACTAAACTTAAGTAAAACAGGTTGCCCCATTAAGACTTAAGAAATGTCTGAGCGGGTTAAGATTTATAATGTATGAATCAGGTTGCTAGGAAACACTACTGTATGTGTGTTGTAGCGTTAGTAGTATTCAGGCAATTTAGCATGAGTGGAAAGTGTGTTTACCGTGACAGTAGTATTGGGGCTTCATTACAGGTTTGGCTATAAGCAATAATGAATGATTATCAAATATAATTATGAATTATTATTATATAATTATAATTATTAACTTTAGCCAATTAGCTTGATAATAGCTTGGTTCTGTGTGGCTGCAGATCTAGAGCTGCCTAATTCAATCTCATGACTTCGTTGCTAATGCCCCAGTCATTTTCAGGCATCCTTTTGGGGTAAAACAGGAACATTAAGCAGAGCTGAGACCATAACTTGAGTATTATTAACCCTGGATAACAGGGAAAAAATAGCCAATTGGTTCAGTCTCATTAAATATACCTATCAATTTGGAACTCAGGTTAATAATTATAACTTAAAAACTATAACCAAATTACCATATTAATAACTAGTAATGGTTGAAGGATTTTGGAGTTCTTTGCAGAACAGAGATTGGCAAAACTTATTCTTGTGTAAAATTAAACAGACAACATATATGTCCCAAAGCTTTTATTTAGCTAAAATGAACTAAAAAGTAAAACACACAAGAAATCTAACTAGGCATATGCACAGATGATGATGTCTCCCTCTATGTGTGTGTGTGTGTGTGTGTGTTTGGGGGGGAAGTAACATCTGTGGAGCATACTAACATCAACTTAGCCGTGTGGTTATACAATAGCTAACTATAAACAGACATCATAACAACAGCTCTCAAAGAACAATCTTAAATCAAATCAATATCTGTACACTGATTTAACTAAACAGTCCTGTACTTTAGCCAAGTGCTCTTCTATGCTGTGCCCAGTATGGTACCAAGTCCATGGACCTAAAGTGTCGCTTTGAGTGCTGTTTCTTAGCTGGTGAAGACAGGCTGAGAGGAGTTTGTCTCCAAAACTGAATGATACCAGTTTTGTGGTGAAGTTGATGTTCAGTCGTGTATATCAAAGTTCAGGTTTCTGGGGCGCCCACTGATTGTCCCTTTGTCGTCACCACATGTGGGTACAGAGAGCTGAGTAGCAGCTGCTCTTACAGCAGCAGCTGGAGAAAGAGGAGCAATTCCTGCGACTCTGAGAAGCAGGAATGGAGGAAAAGAGAGAAAGAAGAGAGGGGGAGCTCTGGTTTGTTGTCCTGTGTTCATGGGGGAATTCACACCTGGGTGCGAACAAACAAGGATTGTGGGGAGTTGAGTTTCTTAAGGACTCCCTTTGTAAGAGTCTCGAAACATGTGGTCATCTGGTTAGACCCAACAGTGGCGTCTACCTTTAACATTTAACATCTACCTTTAAGGGCAGGATGCAGTGAGCAGAAACAGCAGCAGCTCCTGTAAAACCCGTATTAATGTCCTCACTGCTGTACAACCAGAACCCAGGGCAGCTCATGAGAGGGTGGATAATTTATATTAGATGTCAAGAGCTGACTCTGGCACAGTGTGATTCTCAATATGATCCAATGCTATTACTTTAAGTGCTACAGCAATTCTAACATGCTGTAGTGATTTTTATAGGCTGGTTACTGATTGTTTAGCACTGACAGCTCTGTAACGGTGTGAAATATCTCATTCCATGTTTAACCTTTTTTAGGATAAAACATCAGGTTAGAGAGTTCATTATTTTAAAGAGAATACATTTGTGTGATTCAGCTTTGCTCACGAACCTATTGTCATTCAGAAACTAAAGGGGATTTACATTCAAACTCACACACACGCTGTCTCATGCACACACACACACCATTAAGTTGACACCACTTACTTATTGGCAGCCAGGGCTGAATCACACCCATGAGTGCGCAGATGGGTTACAATGGAGGGGACCAGCAGTGGACACCCCAGACTACATAAATCGATGAATCCCTAGCAGGCAGAAACAACCACTATCTCTCTGCTTTCTCCACTTTCAATACAAAAACCTGCCTGGCTGTTTGAGCTACTCATACTTCTCACCATTAATCATGTCTGAGTACCTTTTTAGAGTGGAATGAAATGACTTCTGTCAAAATGAGATTACATCTGCTCCTCTTTAATCTGTGTCCTTGTTTTTCCTCATGTTTACTGTAGCTGTCCTAGTTTTTGCTGTCCTATCAAAACAATGGATACTCTACACTGTGTGATAAATGATAATCTTCTTTATCATTTTTTTATCACAGCATGCAGTATTGGTTTCTTTGTGCTTCTTTACACTCCTATTTTATTTCACTTACTCTCACTGTTAAGGCCTCAGTCACTGACACATAAAATAATATCCACAGAAATAAAACCCTCAGCAGCTTCACTTGCGATTCTTTCAAAGTCATCTTCACTAAACATATTGAGTCATTTCCATGAGATGAAATCAGCATGTTATCATCACAAAAGGGGTCAGTCCTACAGCTTGACTGTTGGCCAGTTTCCAAAACCTGACTTAAGTTTGCTTTAGCCAGGAATACATTTTCAAACAGCGAGTTGGCAACCAGCCTCACAATGTGATGCCGGTATATTATCATTTGCAGCACATGCTCTTAGCAGTATGACCTTGAGAGAAGCACTCACTGGACTCCAAGCTATGACACTTTGGATGACCCTGTGCTCCGACTGGTCTGAGTGCTAAAATCTGTTTGGTATTACAGAGCCCTCAACAGGGTGTCCACTCTGCTGAGTTTTACAGCCAGACATTGACATTAAAATGTATCCCTCTACATTCCAAAGAAATAAAAGTTAAGGGATATGACTTGTAATTTAGTATATTTATCCTGTGTCAGAGGATCTCATACACAGAGCCAAACCGATCCTACTGACAAGTGTGTGTATCCAAAGCCTGATATATTGTACCCCTCTGTGCCGTATGACCTCAGTTGTTGTCCAAAAACTCTTAAAAAACGTCAATGAGACATGCTCCTTCACCTTGAAGAATATGGTTATATATAGTTTATATATAGTTTGTTTAGAAATACCTCCAAAGACTAATAAAAGCAATCATAATTTCAGTCTCTGGAGAGAAGTTCCTTGTAAGGCTGATGCCAGTGTGCATGCTTCAGAGCTAATGTGCATGTAATCTTGTTTTTACATCCTCTGCTTCACTGATTCACTGCACATTCTGTATCAAGTACCTTCATATTTATTTTTATGCTTTATTTGTTTATTATAGATATATATAGCATTGTAGCTTTTGGGGTTTTTTAATTACTTGTCTCTGCATCTGTCCTTGTTCATCTGCTATTCTGACACTAGACTTTCCTTGTGTGACATCAATAAAGTCGATCTTATCTTAAGTTGATGCTCTATGTACTGAACCACCAAACCAATCTGCAGTATATTATATATATCCTTAAGATCTCACACTCAAATTCATCCCATCACATTAGCTTGCATAAATCCTTGGGCAGGAGAGTGTGTCCGCTTGTTGTTTCCAGAGACATAGTCAACCACAGAGGTGCAGCAGAATTTATATCACCCTCGCTAAATCTCCCCACTCTCCCCTTTATATTTCTCTCCTAAAATCCAATTGGCAAAAATCGATGTCCAGGCCAGACACAGAAAATGTGGTGAGCGCTGGAGCTTGATAATAGCTTGGTTCTGTGTGGCTGCAGATCTAGGGCTGCCTAATTCAATCTCATGACTTCGTTGCTAATGTCCCAGTCATTTTCAGGCATCCTTTTGGGGTAAAACAGGAACTGGGGATACATTAAGCAGAGCTGAGACCATAACTGGAGTTTACATCTCAGTAGAAAGTGCAGTGATATACAGTATTCAGTGATATATACAAAACATTAAAGTGCAAAACAGCTATCACTAAGAACATCTTCCCAATCATATAGCACTCAGCTTGGATATTCCATACTTCATGCAATCCACTGAATCTGCAAACAGTGGATTTGTATTGCCTTAGTATATGCTTATGATACTGGCCAGACTGCTGATGATTACAATAAAATGCACCATGTGATAAAATATCTAGTAGTGTATATGAGAAACCAACGAGAGTTCATTTTCCCTGACTAGATATAATTGAATCTACATTGCTGACAGCATGCACATCAACCTTCAATTATTCTCAGCACCTGCCACAGGCAACCTGTACAAGATTTAATGACACTTGATGGAATATAAGGGCATGTGTTATCTAGAAAATGTGTTTTCTCTCATTAGGCTAACAATCAAGAGAGAGGGTAAGAAGTGGTCAAGGAGTGGAAAGAAGGAATATAAACTCGTTACAGTGGCCTCCAAGCTCGTAATAATTCTGCCACTAATGCAAACTGATAATTGCTTTGTGAAAGACCATGAACTTCACATTAATTTCCACTACATTTTTCCACTAGCAGCTCTCTTTGGTTTAGCCTTTTCTTGTTTTTTGCAGCCTTTTTAATGCAGGTCATTTTTTCTCTCTTGTACCATTATCTTTCTTCTTCATTGAACGTTTCTTTTATTATTTTCTACAGAGTTGTGCTGGTGGAAAACATCCCAGAAGACATCTCCTTCTTAGAAAATGGTACATCCCACATGCCCCTCTCAGCGGGGTTGTACAACTTACTGGACCGAGCTATCCGTGTTGTGGAGATAGTTTCCCCGCTGTGGCTCCTCAACTCATCAGATTATGAATCCAGTTTTCAGCCTGCAGCCAGACAGGTAAAACCAGAGCAAGCCTACAGAGACTTCGTTCTACAAAAGTTGTGGTGTCTAAGTAGGATTCGTGTCTGTTTTACATTTTGCTTTCTCTCTGTCAGTGGTAGGACAACTCAGATCCTTTACTAAAGTAAAAGTACAATTACCAATACAACCATGTAAAACACTCCATTATACATAAACTATTACCTATTTACATATAAGAAGTATTATCAGCAAAATGCCATTCAATTATAAAAATTATGAGTACTTGTTCCTGCATAAAATGGCCCTGTGACTGATTTATTATTATATAAATGCCATTATTATTATATAGTGAATTGGTGGTTAAGGTGTAGCTACTTTTAACTACTGTATGACAGTTTGTACGGTAGTTTTTTTCCTATGGTCCCTCCAGTGGGTCAAGATCAATCTCAGAGATCTAAAGATGATTAATGGGGAAGGAATTCTGCTACACAAATTTGTTTTCCTTTAATCTTTGCTTTTTTTCTGAGATATTGTATAGTTTTACCTCTTCAGTGATCAATGGAACCACCTGTGAAGTTTAGCCATGAAACTGCTAACAACCAAGTAGGTAAAATTATAATCTAAGTAACTAGCTGGAGTAAAAAGAACAATATCTCTCTCTGACAATGTAGAGTAGTAGCATAAAAATGTAAATATTCATGTTAAATACCTCAAAATTGAACTTGAGTACAGTACTTGTGTAAATGTATTTAGTTCTTTTCCACCAATGATAATAACAAATGTGAAGTGAATTTTTTAATTGCTGTCCAGTATTTCTCTCAGTAACTCTTAATTTGATTTTATCCACAACCCTACATCATTGAGAAGGTTACCACATCTGATGTTTTGAAGATCATTCAAGAGGAGATGGGTTTTCTGCTTCAGTCTAGTCAGACTATAAAGTAAAAGTGGGCCAAATATATTGTAACAGCATGAAAACAGCCACAAATTATTGCCAGAGTAAAATACCAGAGCTTTTTTCAGGGTGCTTGAAGCAAGCTATTCATTTTGGATTTGAACTGCATGTGTGTTATTGACAATTGCCTGACCAAGACATGCACACACACACACACACACACACACACACACACACACACACACACACACACACACACACACACACACACACACACACACACACACACAATAAAGTATGTCAGGACTAATCAGAGCCTGAGGCTGTTGATTGGAAACTAATAGCTCTTTCAGAGGCCTCAGGCCAGAGAAGCACTAATGGCCTTTCAGCCTGCAGCAATCTCTCTGTAAATAGTTGCCAAAAAAGACAACTCATCTGGAGGGATGCGAGGAAGGCTGGATTGTTGTGGCATACTGTAAAGGGTTGGGTGCACTTTGACTTGTGCAGTGCGTGTCTATTTGTGTGAATATCAATTACATTTTGCTTAATCAAAGACACATAAGGATTATACGATTATGCTTCCTTTAAAAGGTAATGTTCTTGGGCATTTTTTGCTTTTGCTGTGAGGCCAACAGAAAACAGGAGCACACTAAAAGTCAGAGAGGTTGGAACCGGCAACATTATGATTCAAGGTCTTGCGCAGTAACTCCTCAGTTATAAGAAAAGTCTGTCTCTTCTTCACTAACTATGGGAACAGTGAGGCTGCTGTCAGTGTCAGACTCATTTACTCATTTACAGTATCGTCTTGTTCTCTCTTATTGATTACCCATCCATAACACGTTTCAAGTGTCTGAATGGTACTCTCTGTGATAAGGAAAGTGAACTTGATGTGTAAATTCTGTGTAATGCTCCGTTATTCAAACTTTTGTAAATTATAATAGCTATAACTCTAAAGCTCTACATGTTATGAAACAAAACATTTGCCAATGCCAACTGAATCCCCTCTGACAGGTTTGGTGTAAAATGAGTGAGATGATAATCATCTTGTGGATATTATTCAAATTCACATCTTAGGTGTCTAAAAGCTTAGAAATCCTTCTCTAATACTTCTCCTGAGTTGCATCAAATCAATTGTACATTTAAGAGTAATCAATGAATGATGGACATCTTCAGTGTATTTTCTGAAATATTTACCTCCACATAATATATGTGTGATATCTGCACATAGATTATATTCATTGTAATTTGATATACCATAACATGTTTAGTGTTTGATATTATAGTGATTAAGTTATATAGTTGATATTTATTATGTGTTGCTCTTAATATACAGCACAAGTATGAGCAGAGGTAGTGATCATAACTGAAGAAAGAAAAGTGTCACCTAATCCAAACAAGAAAATAACACATAACCGATTGATTGTCTAATAATTTTGTCTAAAAAATAGCTTTAATTGTGTCATTTACTTCTTGTTTATTGTAAATGATTTTGGGGACATTGGGGATTAATTAAGCTGTCTAATCTAAATTTAAATGTTGATTGTGCCACAATATTAATACTTAGGGATTTAATGTGACAGCAGTGGTTTGTGGATGTGTTTCTCTCAGGGCAAGGCTCTGCTGTCCAGGCTGCAGGGGCTCAAAGCAAAAGGAATCCAGCTGAAGATCTCCAGCGGGGTGTTCGACTCGACTGAGCTCAAGATGCTCGCCAGACACAGTCAGCTCTCCCTCTCACTATATTAAACATTCTGCGTATCTGTCTGTGTTCAAAAATGCTGCAGCTTAGCTCTGTCTGTTTAGTCTGTCTCTTTGTCCTGTTCAGTTCTTTAAATCTCCTGCATAATTTGCTTTGCATTTTATTTTATGTTCCTGTATCTGTTTGTTCTGATGGCTCATTGTTGTTTTCCTTAACATGCATGCACATTCTTTTGTTTTTGTCTTTCTTCTTCCCCCTGCTTTTTGTCTGTTTTTTGATAGATGTCTCTGCTCTTTCGCTCACTATTTCTAGATGCCGAGGTTCACTATGTGAATATGACAGCGCTGACCAAAGGTCACCTCCTCTCCTCTTTCTGGGTGGTCGACCGGAGACACTTCTACATCGGCAGTGCCAGCATGGACTGGAGATCTCTGGCCACAGTATCTGAAAACCACCACACATCACAGCACACAGACATACTCATATTTCACACTCAATCATGTTCACACACATTTAAACATATGCATACTCACACATTAACAGAGGCTGTAGCTTGGCTCTCATGTTGCAAGTACAAATTAAGCCATCTGTTATCATTTTATATCCAGCTTTACAGATTTACAGGAGCTTCTGTAAGTTCTGTATCCCCTGATGTACTTTGATAACGTTCTACTGGCTTAGGCTAAAATATACAGCATTTTATTTGAAGTGAGTGAAAAGATACTTCTTCTTTTTTTTTTAAATTGCATAATTTGAAATCAACTAGCATCATGACCACAAGTTAAATTATTAGACTTTGTAAGTTTTACTTATAACCATTTACTTTGAATAGTTCATCAAAATTGATGTGCACTGGTGGCTTAAAGTTTGCATTATTCAGACTAACACACATACAGTTACTGCACATGTCAGTGTCTTTTTCAAAGATGTGGGAAATGAGTGGGTGGGGGCGTTTTAGTAGGGAGTCATGCAAGGTGGGATGGCTTCCAAAACACAAAGTAGCTTGTCTTTCATCTCCTCCTTCAAAGCTGCATACCTTGGATGTTTCATTAATGTGCAGACCCATCTACTAAGTGGCCTCATCTATCTTTAGATACCAAGAGATGCATAGGTCCTTGACTTGACTTGTCTTGAAAGATGAATTGCAAGATGCTCAAGGCCTTCCACCCCCAAAAAAACTTATTTGGAAGCTGTTTTATAAATCATAATATTAATTTTGAAAGTATACAATTTATATGTGAAAACTTGGATTGTATTCTTTTATGAAGTGCAGACTGGTGTGTTTTGAGGGAGATAAAAAACGTTGTCACATATACAACCTTAAGCTGGCATCTAAGCTTTATAAGGAATATTTAGCTCATGTAAACACTGCAGGGCAGGAGGAGAATGAACATGCGGAGTGTAGAGAGACAGAAAAAGCTATTTAGAGGTTACAAGCTGAAAACCTGAAATTGAGAAGCTCCTTTTTGAAATGAAAATGCACCAGATATCAAAGAAGGAAAATTGAGAACAGAGGGACCCAATGTAGTGTCTTCTCATCCCCTGCTGTTGCCGTCACAGTACAGATCGGCAAAGGCCTGTAATTGGAGCAGACTGTATGGGAATGTATAAATTAATGAAAGAGGAAAACACACGCAGGCTAACATGACTTATTTCTAGTGCTGATGGTGAAAGTTCTGACAATAATACTTATGATATTGGGAGGGAAGTTAATGTTAATGTTGTCCATGCTGATGGTGAAGTAATGGAGGTCATGTCAGTGACCCCGCTGCTGTATGTTTGTTCTCCAGAGGAAGGAGCTGGGTGTGTTGGTGTACAACTGCAGCTGTTTGGCTTTGGACCTCCACAGGGTGTTCAGTCTCTACTGGGGGCTCCAGTATAAAGACTTCATTCCCTCTTTCTGGTCCAAGCGCCTGTTTGCCCTCTTCAACAAGGACGCACCACTGGATCTCACTTTCAACAGCACCAAGGCTCAAGCCTACGTCTCTGTAAGTGACAGTTATTAGGCTGTGTAGCGTTTGTACAGTCACCCCATCATATGTTTTCATCGTGTGGGTTTTCCTCGTGCGTCCATCACATACAAGGGTAACATGCCAATGATTTTAGAGGAGTACAAACATTTCTCTAGGGAGTTGCTTAAAACCTTACAGGAAATGGCGTGTGTCAGATTGTAAACAAAAACTGCAGCAGACAGCATCGCTAGTGGGCTAACAACAGCAAAAGTCCACATAGCTGTGAATTATACAGTGTTTTATTATTTTTTTTAAAACATTTTACTTTCATTATCCTCTACCACTGTCCTACACATTTCTTCTTCTCTGCTGCTGACACAACTTAAAATTCAATATAATACAACAATTATGATAATGAACAGAGTTGGCTGTTGTGATGATAATAGTATTAACAATCATGATGGTAATTCTACATATGACTCCTCTCTGAGTCAACATAATTATAGTACTAAACATCTGTTTACACAACACTGGCTCTCATTAATTAATGTATTCTTCTTCACAGATGACGATAAATTGTATAATCCTCTCATTACCCTGCAGATCACTTCTTAATTGTTTGCCATGTTTCCTCCTCTGTTGACAGGCCTCCCCTGATGTTTTCATCCCCAAAGATCGTAGCAATGATCTGGAAGCCATTTCCAGGGTCATCAAGGAGGCTAACCATTTCATATATATCTCCATCATTGATTACCTGCCCCTCGTCAGCAGCACCGCTGACAGGTTAGCTCTGGGACATCACATTTCCCTCTGTGTGATTTGACATGAATTTACCATCAAAAGCTACAATGCCTTGCTTTGATTCAACTCTGTGTATGTGTGTGTGGCCATCTGGCTGCGTGCCCACATTTGTGTGTATCTGTATGTGTGCCAAGGTACTGGTCTCGTATCGACGGCCTTATCCGGGAGGCTCTCATTCTGAGGAAGGTGCGAGTCCGTCTGCTGATAAGTTGCTGGGAAAAGACTCATCCACTTACTTTCAACTTCATCTGGTCCCTGAGGAGTCTGTGTATGGAGCAGGCTGACTGCTCACTGGAAGCTGTAAGTACAAGGCCACTGCATACTATTTTCAACTCTGCAGATAGACTTTATCATTGTTCAATCCACTATGTGTGTGTGTGTGTGTGTGTGTGTGTGTGTGTGTGTGTGTGTGTGTGTGTGTGTGTGTGTGTGTGTGTGTGTGTGTGTGTGTGTGTGTGTGTGTGTGTGTGTGTGTGTGTGTGTGTGTGTGTGTGTGTGTAGAAGTTCTTCAACCCCAGAGTGCAGCGGGATGGCAGTCTCCAGGGAGTAAACTACAACAGGTTCATGGTGACGGACAGAGCCATTTATTTAGGTGAGGCCATCAATTAGACAGTGACGATGATTCTGATCACGTTCATGCAGATCTTGTTTCAGTTGATTTGAGAGAACAGCTCCACAGTTTTTGAAAATGTGCTTTCTTGAGATTAAAAGATCAAACCAAACTCTGCTAAGTACAGAGTTAGAGCTCTGAGGGGAAAAGATACAAGATAAGGTATTAAGGTAAAAGATAAAGATATAGAGAGAAGATTTTAAAATATACATTTCCAGCATTCAGTATTCATTTTTATTAACAAGTGTAGCTCAATTGTTTCATACTTAGACAAAGAGACCTAGCCTGGTTATATCCATAGCCTACCAGCAACTCTCTCATTAATTACAAACAGTGATGTACGGGTCATTTGTGGTTTTAGATATTACAACACTTTTTGACCAACAACAGTTCATCCATCTGCCCAGTGCTCCAGGAAATCAAGAGTAGTTACAGCACAAAACAACAAATTGTCATGATCTAATCACAGATTAAGAAAAAGAGAGACAGAGTGATAATTAGGGAGCTTTAGAAATGACAATGGGCTATGAACACTGCTCAGGCTAGCTGTTTGTCCCTGCTTCCAGAATTTATGTTAAACTAGGCTAATTTCTTCTTGCCTGCAACTCTGTACTTAACACACTGAGAATAAGTCTTCTCATCTAAATCTTGGAAAGAAAGCCAATAAACGTATTCCATTTAAAATAGTATCTTTCCTTAAATTAGAGTCTAAATGAGACTGATACCACATGGTATTATAATAAAACTTGGATTGACTTGGCTTAACTTGGCCCATTGTGTTTTTGTCATGTTTGTGTAATGACCCAAAAGTCTCAGAATCCAAAAGCACAAATTCAGAAGTAATAGCAGAGTCCAATTTCTTTTAATCAAGTCCAGAAAAAAATAGTGGCAGAGGTCAAAGGCAGGCAGATCAGGCAGACCAAAACTGAGGGGAATAAGCAAAAGCTTTGGCTGGTAGTCAGACAGGCACGTCCAACAAAAATAGTTATGGGAATGCTGAAAAGCAAAGCATGATACACTAGACAGTTTGACAAACTGTAAGTGAATCTAGGTCAATATATGAAGAGTGACTAATGAGGATAATACGATCTGCGTGAGGAGGAGGTGTGAGGAATGAAGTGATCGCAGGGCAGTGTGTGACAGTTTGTAGCTGCTACAAGGTATTTCTGACATAAAACTGGTCACTCATTTGTTTCTTCTTTTGTGATGTGGCAGGGAACCTTGACTGGGTGGGGAATGAGTTTGCCTTTAATGCAGGAGCAGGCCTGGTGATCAGTCAGCCAGAGGGCGTCAAGGAGAGGAACTCTACTGTGGTGGAGCAGCTACGGGCTGCATTTGAAAGGGATTGGTTTTCACGTTACACTCACTCCTTACAGGCTAATAAGTTCCCTAACTGCAGCAAGCACCAGATCAACAGTCTGGTGTCAGTCAAAACTAGCCACCTTGACAATGGACCAGTGCCTATCAGAACAGGCCAGCACGATAATGGACCTGCACCAATGAGAAACAATCTTAAAGACAACGGGCAGCAATCAGTCAAAACAAGGCACCATGACGACGGACTGGGAAAAATTAGTGGCCAAGGCATGACCAATGGACTGGTGCCAATCATTGACAGTTACCAAGAGAAGGGACACGTCAAAGTGAGCCACATTGACAACAGACAGCTACAAATCAAAGGTAATTACCACGACAATCCAATGGAATCTCCCAGTCAGTCAGCGGAGAGCAGCGGCAGCAGAGAGATCTCCAACGGTTCCCTGTGACCACAAACCATGATGGGTTTCTTTTCACCGAATGACGTTTGAAGAACTGCTCTCTTCCAGTCACATTGGACCTACAATACTGGATCTTTGTAGCATTTTTTTGCTGTCATTTTGTAGAAAAGAAAAAACCTTAAAGATTTAAGTAATATCTGGTTGGTAGGACTATTTTAAAGTATGCGGAAGAACTCAGGAAGGAATATGAATGCTCCTTTTCAGTTTGGCACTTTTGACGGATTCTTGAAGAACAACACCAAAATATTTTGGTTTGGAAGAAATACTGATTAATATATACTGTGTAGAAAAAATAACAACCTTGCTACTTATTTAATCTTTCTTCTGTCCTTGTTGAGACCCCTCAAGAAAAGGAAACAGATGAAATCTTATTGATTGCCTAAATACTGTATATCACTTAAGCTGTTTGTGGCAATCAAAGCCGATCACACTTTAACAGCGGGAATGACACCTGCATGTCTTTGCTGAGAAAGGAAGTGGTGCAACATGTGTAGCTACACCAGATACATGTAGCTATAAAGCTACTTTCCAAAGTAGTGGACGATTTACCACAAAACTGTATTTGAAGTACATGTTATGAATTTCTTACTTCTGTACTCAGATTGTTTGTGGATACTTGGGCCTCATGTAAATAGTTTTCTGCATCTCCAGCAGTATTCTGAGTACTTTGCATTCAAATAACATTTAAAACCACACACGTGACAACCAGCAATTTCAGATTTTCATCCCAGACCAAATCAAACAGAAATCATCAGGTTAATTGCTAACAGTGATATCCGTTCAAATGAGCTTAATAGAAACAGAGAAAGCCATGTGGTGCTGCTATTTAACTGTCACTAGAAGCAAAGACAAAAGCAGAACAAGTGTTCTTTTGAGACATGTTGAAATAACACATACACATACATAATTTATATTTACCAGATCCCACTAATGGATTTTTAAACATTTCAGTGGATGAGTCATAAAGAGTGATTTCAATAACATTCACAAAATGTCTTGCTGGAGCCTGAGGGGATTGATTAAACCATGTTCAACATGTTTTTAACCTAAATACCACAAGCACTAAACACTGTACAGAGAGCGGGTTACATAATCCAGGACTCAATACGTCAGATGTGTCTCCACAGCGGGATTGTGAACATCAAAATGTTTTATTTCACACCATATTTGAGTCCTGAATAAGATGACGTACTTATTCTACTGTTTATTACATAACACCAAAAGACCTGTGACCAAGAATTTCCAATAAGTCGCCGTCAATGAAAAAATACAGCCTTCATTACTTAAGTCGAAGACAGGGACAATCATTTTTTTCCCTGGTGTGAGAAGGGATATCGATCTGAGAGGGTGTTTATAGATAATCATTCCAGTTCCCATATCCAAATCCAAGGGAAAGAAGAGGAATTGATGGGATATATGCAGAATCCTTACAAACACAATGTTGTGACTTATTGAACAAATACTGAAGGAGCAGTTAGTAGTAGGGGGAATAGGGGTCTCTGCAGTCAGCCAAATCAATACAATGAATTTTTAACAGGGCTTGACAGTTGCAATTGCTGCTGTTTAACCTCAAGGACATGGTGGCCTGTGATGTCATGCTTGTGACTGAATATATTGCCTTTACTATGTGGACGGAGACATAAACATACATGATTATTAGTTAAAGAGCAACTAATTTACCCTTTACTGAAATCTTGTCGCAACCTTTATTTACATTTTGAATGATTGCATGTCAGTTTAAGACCTTTTCTGTGAGTGCAACTACTAGCAACAATGTAGAGACGTGTTTTACCTTCCTAAGCTGTTAATCAAGGAAGCATTTCCAGAGAGAGCAAACAATTTGCAGGGTGTCGTGGTCAGTGCATTAATGTGAAAGAAGAACAGGCGTAATCAGTCATAATTTGAATAATTTATTTTTGCTGATAAATTGGAGCTTGTGTTGTCAGAATACAGAGTATGTTCAGCTTTAATCAGAGAGCATCAGATACTCATTTGGGTAAAATATCACATAATTTTTGGCAGATAACATCAGTATGCTGTTTGTGCCTGTTCTGTTTGTGCTACAGGTCAAATGTAAACCACTATACAGACTCACTTCTCTAATTATTATAATAATAATATGCATTATAGGGACAGACATGCAGCCAAACCACTGATTCCAATGGAAGATCAAACATTTGTCAGTCAAGAATGTACCACTTGACAACTGTAGACTGGTCATGGTGGATAAATTGTGCCATCTGGAGGATGAAATGAGAAAAAACATTTATTTTCAATTCATCTGCTGCAATATGATTTCATCTTTTTTTTTTTTTAAATCATCCTTGATCAAGTATGTGACTTGGTTCACAACCACAGTTCATATAAAATGTTTAAAAGGCAGTGATATGGGAGTGTAGGTGTATTTCCTGCAAAAGCTTTGAGCTGAAATAACGTTGATGGATATCAGCCACAGCGGTGTACAAAATCATGTTACAGAAATTAAGATACAATATAAAAAATAAAGTAGTTAAACCAAAAAAATACAGTAAATGTCAAAGTTACCATGTTTAATTGTAACATGTACTACCTTGTTGGTGAGTACCCTAACATTAACACTCTGTAACTATCTCACAACCATTAATTCATCCAGAAAACTAACAAACACAAACAAACACTAACACTAAATATGAATCAACCACAGTCAGCTGTTTCTTGTGTATGTAGTACTGTTACTCCATCCTGATTGTGTAGAACTTGAGGAGTATTATATCAATAATAATGTCCATTTTTTTCTTGTAAAGCCCTAAATCACCACGCTACACAGCTGGTAACCTGACAGCTGGTCTGCTGTCAAATTCAACAGTTTACGCTGCTATTATCTATGATTGTCACATAGGGGGCAGGATTGCTGCTATTGTACCCTTTATGTCTTTATGTACATTACTTTTTAAAATTGTTTTCAAACAAAATCATGAAAAACATGAAAAGTTACTATTTTCCAGTAAGCAGGGACCAGGACTATACCTTTAACAAAATATTTTCAATAGTGACTTATTGTAGCTGCTTAAACAGACAACACAGATGCCAAGGTGTGAAATCAACAACAGTTTACAATCTGCTACATGCAAATTACAAAAAAACACAAAAAAGAAAAAAGTGACTGTAATCAGAGTAATGGAAGGAATTTCACTGAATAGTGCAAAATGCACCTTTAAGAGTCAGAATGGAAAGTTGATGGTTTCGAGGTAAAGTTAAACAGACTGACGCTCTATTACTGACTGGTTTAATTCAACTTCTTGCTGTAAAAGCTTTTAAATGTCGCCTACCTTTATTCTGTTTTGGCATGACTGCTGCTTGCATGCCTTGCCTTTATGAACTGTGCACAGTAGATATATGAGCCTTTCTAGAGATGATAATTTAATCTTATATACCTTTAAAAAAATACAGGAAGAATGTATATTTATTGGAATATCCTTGTTAATGCACACTACTGAATTATCTGATTGCTAAATTTTTACTCTTAATAAAAAAGATGTATACCTCTTAGTATTGGTGTCTTGTGTGTATATGTGTGTGTTTAGGTTTAAGTGACTTGTCTTTTCTTTACACAAAAGCTGTTAATTAAAGTAAGGTGGCTTACCCCACCAGTTAATCCTTAGAATATATCACTTCACTGTGGCTGCCGATCAGGTCCTATATGTAGCCTGAATAAACAAGTGTCGTACTCAGGTCAGTACAAGGACATGTTGGCAGACAGCAGACAGAATAAGTGCCCACAATATTCAATGGATTCAGAGCACTAGACTAATCACTTCACTTTAGTTAAAGTGGCAATAATCACAACCTCACATACAAACATGATGAGAATATAAATGTGTTATATTGCCGAACATATAGGTGGTCTCTCTTGAAGCTGTGGCCTACATGCACACACACACACACACACACACACACACACACACACGGTTTACTAGGATACAAGTTACATGTTATAGCTGTCAAACAAAGTTCTGATACGCAAACCTGTTTTCAGGTTTTGGACCTTTTCTGTAATCTATTTGATCTTTGGTGAAATATTGGATTATTTGAACATTTATTGAAATTAAATCATGTGAAAACTTTACAGGGAAAAAGCAACAGACTCATCCAGCCATATGCCTTAATGCACTTGGGGTGGCTCCTTCATCCATCAGAATGTTTAACACCACAACTCCCAGTACAACCAACCACTCGTACTATGTAAATCATAAGAAAGTGACGGGCACTGCACTATTTCTGAACAATCTAGATTCCTCTTAACATAATTTTCTTACATATTTTGCTTCGTTTTTTAACTTTTAAGGTTTTTTGTGTATATAATTTTTATTTGATCTTATTTATTTATGTATAGCTATGCGTTTATTTGTGTATGAGCTATTGGATACATGAATTGCCCTTATGGGGATGAATAAAATCTATCTATCTATCTATCTATCTATCTATCTATCTATCTACTTTGTAAATCCCAGGAACATTGCACAGTAACTTCTGCATACTGCAAATTTATTTACACAGATTTGTTAGGCCAATTTAATCTATATCACTTTCACCCACTATATTCTCCCCATCTTATCTTATCTTATCTTATCCCATCTTAGAGGGCTATGCATTACTCAGAACTGGCGTTACATAACTACTGTTTACAAGTAGGTCTGTCTGTCCACTGGCGGACAGACATGACACACCCACTTGGTTAGGGGGTTGGACATTGTGTAGTAAAGTGTTGTGTCATGTGGTGCAGCCAAGCAGGTGTGCAGCAGATGGACTCTTCCGCTTACCTGTGTGGACTGGCCCACTGACGTAACGGTTACCGTTGACAACCGATTAAGCGTCACCAGTCTCAGCTGCAAATTCATGAGTGCGCAGTGCAGTCCTCCCCGGAGACCGTCCCGTCCCGTCAGGAGGGGGAAAACACAGCCACCGCGGCCAATGCAATGGGGACCGACTAGTTTTATGGAGGGATAATAAACCAGATGTGTTTCTTCCAGCTGTTCGGGCGTGTGTGTTCGTGCAGTAGCCGGAGCTGGACGGGGGGCTGTTGTTGTTTATAACGTTACCCAGCAGCTGCAGCTAACATGGCTGAGGATGACAGCGAGTGGGTTGTGGAGAGCATCGTGGGCTACCTGGGGAGTCCTGAATGGCTCATTCCTGTCACGGACTTTCTGGAGAACAAATGCACGGGTAGGTAAAAAGCAGACCGACATGTTCACCCCTCATCCGGCTGCACAGTGAAGCCCTCCCCCTCCGAGTCAACAAGGAGCTGCGGATCCTTAGCTAAGTTAAGCTAAAGCTAACTAGTGTCTGCGATGTTTTTCATGATGTTTATTGGTAAACTTTGGTAGTTTTCTCGCCTGGTAATGCTGCATATGACTCCAAACATGTCCTGTGTGCGAGTTAAGTAGGATTTATACAACATTTGGCACGATATTAAGCCACAAAAAAGACACAGGTGAAGATAAAGTTTGCTAGCCAGGCACTCAAAGATAATATTAACCCAGCAGTTATTTCAGAGAAGAAAAGATAGTATAGGATGTGTTTAAATGTCTTCTATGTGCCCTCTAAGTCTAAATGCTGACTTACTAACATTAAACATTCACATATACATACAGCTACATCAGCCATTACTTCTGCACACTTTTGCACAACTTTACTATTTAACAATGCACAAATCAGGTCATGTAGCCTAGTATTGTAATGTATTTTATGTTTATATATTTAATTCCTTTCCATTTTAATTATTTCCTTGTTTCCTGCACTGCAGTAATGTGAATTTTCCCTCTGGGGATCAATAAAGTCTTAACTTATTTATGTTTTTATTACTTTCAGTTTTTGATGACGAAGATGAAAATAAGTTATCTTACACAGAAATCCACCAGCAGTATAAGAGATTGGTGAGTACACAAGTATGAAACATGTAAACTGACACGTGTGCATTTTTCCAAATTGTCCTACTTTTCAAATTTTTGCCTCGTCATGACTCGTTACAGTAAGTTTCATCTTGCTGATTCATCACATTAGCTCCATGTAAGCTGCTTTGCTTTTTGTAGGTGGAGAAGCTGCTAGAGAATTATATGCAGGAGGTTGGCATCAACGAGCAGCAGTTTTTGGATGCGTGCTCTTCTCCTTTTGCCAAGTCCAAAACTCTGCAGGTACGTTTAGCTTCCCGTTTGCACAATACTGTCAGCCTGCCAGTTAACCCAAATGGAGAGTCAAGGATAGGATTTGCTTACAACTAAACCCACATATGCTGCTTGTTCCAAACATACTGCAGCTGGTCTGTTTCTCCTTCGCCAAGGCAGATGTTTATTATCCTTACAACTCAGCAAAATGAAAATCCAGTCTGTGACACAATCTGCAACCATGTAAATATTTTTTATCCTTTATCCTAATCTAAATTTAGATCTGCCCTATTTAACTGTCAAAGCCTTTTCTGGCTGCAGTGAGCTAGCCAAACCGTGTCCTGAATGTAAAGTATATTACACTAAGTTAATTAGAAGTTTTTAATACTTTGCTCTGGCCAAGTACACATGCTGGATAATAGGAATCTATCATGTTCCCATAGCTGTACCGGAGACAGGACATGATATATTCCTGTTGGTAGTGTTTCCACTTTTAAGTGTTTAAGTCAAATGTTGTTGTACCATGTGACAAGTCAGTATTACTTTATTTATTCTGTGATCCTAATGTCAAACTACAAATGTAGTTTTGGAATAATGAGCAATAAATAAAAAAAACACCACTATAGCTTCCGACCACCTGCACGCCCCTTTTTATGTATTTGTATACCAAGTTGTAATAGTAAAAGAGTATTTAATGGGTAAATTAGAATTTCAGGATAATATTAGTCACAGTCTGCAACTCTATTTTTACGCTCTATCCTTGGATTTCCCTTGGCACTGATCAATGTGTCTGTGCCGAATTGGCAGAAAGTGTTCCTCGGGAGGATTGGATCTCATTAATTACCACTGAGATAAACAGTTAATGTTTGTAAAGCAGGTCAAATTCTTCAAATACAAAGATTAACTGTAGCAGATGTTCTGAAATAGAAAGTGCAGGAGTATAAAAATAGTCTTATATAGGCATAGAAAACAATATAAATGTCTATTTGGGTTCACTTGTGTGAAAGATTGTTGGTTTTGTTCTCTGCACAGAACAGTTTAAAGCAAACTAAACAAGTTTTGCGATGATTAAGAGAAGTTTTTAACATCATTAATTGTCCAAATAGTAAAAATGGAGCAAAACAATTGGCTCACTGTCTAATCAGTTTGTGATGTTAGCCAAAATTATTGAATAATTAAAGTTTCCTGAGATGTATTCAGCCAACAATGTAAACAGCCCCGTAACACAAAGCTTTAGCTATATTTAAGGCAAGGGAAAGATTATTTATCTTAAATCTACACTTACAAACAGATTCAATTATAGATACAATTACATAGTTTTTCCTGACAACAAATCCCAGTAGCATTTGGGTTGGTTCATTTTATGGAAAAGGTGATCATGTCTAAGGCTGTTTTGCCTAATTACACAATCGTATTTGTTTATGTGTTCAGTAACGTCGTTGGATCTGATCGGTTACTTTATACAGGCTGACACATCAAACCAAGTAAACACCACCGTATCTTATCTACAAAGGTGGCGTAGTGCATCTGCACTGATTGTAGCAGAGGACTCAACATGTAGTTTGTGCTAATGGACAGCAGCTAGTTACCAAGGAATATGTACTTACTCATATTTACTTTGCATTTTTTGTGATGAAGTTACTCAGAGAGACAGGATATATCGTTGGTTAAAAGCTCAGACAGAGACGGAGAGACAAGCAGAAGCAAGATGGGATAAGAAAGACGGACTAATGGAAAAGCCAGACAGCGAGGAGGAGAAAGAGAGAAGCTGATGATGACCCAGCTGAACTTACAGCATTGTACATTGAATGCTGGTCAGGAAGATTTGTGTAGCATTAGCCTAGATGAGGGAAAGACCTTTGACTACAGGCAGGAAGCTCATGTGAAAGATTAGGCCTAAGTACCACTTTGTTCTCTAACATAGCTTAATTTTTTTAGGGACTTGACTTGAGCGACTACCATGCTAGAGGTACATCCTGCTCTCATCTGTTGGGAGCTTACAGGACAAGAAAACCTTGATGGGAACATAAAATATGAAGTATCTCAACCTTGTGGTGTAGGAATCGATTGCTAATTTCATGTCAATGTCATAATTATTTATATAACACATTTAAAACAGCTAATGGCCTACCAAAGTGCTTTACAGTAAAATAAGCAGAAACAATAAAACAAACAAACAATAAAAGCAATAAAAATATATAATATAACAGATAAAAGACCCAATAAAGCGGCTATAGTCCGCCAAAGGACAAAAGTGAACAAGTGCATATAACATTTTAAGCAGTGTTTTAAAAATGGAGAGGCTATTTGCAGTCCGCCCAGTAAAAGGTAATGCGTTCCACAGAGTGGGAGCCACAACTGTAAAGGCTCCATCTCCTCTAGTTTTTAAGAGGGATCGAGGAACGTCCCAAGACCACCTGATTAGCTGTAGCTGACCTAAGGGCTCTGGAGGGCTGATGCAGTTTAATAAGGTCAGACGGTTATTCCGGGGCCAGCCCATTTAGAGACTTAAAAACAAATAAAAGAATCTTAAAATCAATCCTGTACCTAACCGGAAGCCAGTGAAGCGAAGAGAGTACCAGAGTTATGTGCTCCCGTTTCTTTGTCCCAGTTAGGAGACGAGCTGCTGCATTCTGAACAAGCTGCAGGCGGTTCAGCTCTGACTGGTCAATGCTGACATACAGGGAGTTGCAATAATCTAAGCGAGATGTAATAAAAGCACGGATAACTTTTTCAAGATCTTTCTGGCTTAGATAGGATTTAACTTTGGCTAGAAGCCAGACATGAAGTGTCCCTTCAAACCTGCGGAGACAGACGACTGCTGCAACACTTTCAATCAGTCAAATCATTCGTGTACTAAATCAAACTACTGTTTTTAAACTCATGGTCAGTCAAACAGCGGACTATGTGGATAACATCTCTATTATTTTTCCGTGACTTTTTACTTAGACCTCAATGAGCTTGATGTGGCAGAAGTTTAGCCACGCAAAGTTCAGTGCATGATGACTGGCATCAAAGAAAGCACACTGTTTTTAGATGAATCAAATGAATACAACCCACTCATTTTTAGCTTCAGTACTAGTTTATCCTGTGTTTATATAGCTGTGTGTCCTGACCCATTCTCCACAGTCACTTACACTTCATCTCATCCAACTCTTAATGCCACGGATTCATCATCATTTTGTGGATTCAGTGAATTTTCATAGTTTTCAGCAGTTGCATTTTTTTGTTATTCAGACAGTGTTCCAGCCAGTTCTGGCCACAGATGATTTCCAGATGTTTCGCTCACTGATGGTCCAGAAGAACATGGAGCTGCAGCTTCAAGCCCTCAGGGTCATCAAGGAGAGGAACGGTAGGCTGGATTTACACCCAAAAACAGACTCACAGTCACAGACACTGATATAATGCAAATAACCTGCCTGTATGTGTGTGTGTGTGTGTGTGTGTGTGTGTGTGTGTAGGTGCCCTCCCAGAGTGCCTGACTGATGGCGTGGACGTGATGACAGAGTTGCAGCAGCAAGAAATGAAAATCCTGCAGGAAGTTCTCAAGTAAGCCACTTGATCTTTGTCTCTCTCTCTCACACAAAAACACAAAATATAATAAAGTATACTGATATTTCCACATTTTCTTTATCTGAGCATCGCCTGTATGCACCCAGTTAGATCCTGCTCCTGCTCTCTAATGGGATTTCACTAGTGGCAGCGTGGCCCAGAAGAGCACACTGTGTCTAATGGGACAGCAGCTAAGCTCCTTAGAGTCCAGCTAATTTAGGTTGTAGGGATTGACACTAAACAAGCAACTGAGAAAAATAGTATTTTTATCCCCTTTGTCTTCCTTGGCTACTTATCATCACTGCTGAATTTCCTCCAGTCCAGACTGCCACTGGTTTCAGTTCATCTGATTGTCCTCTCAAAATCAAATTGGAGAGACTCCAGAGACTCTGAGATGATTACAACACTGATTAAAACACTATTACTTTTGACAAAAGAATACAAAAAAAAAATTCAGCTTCATGTTCACTGTGATGGATTTGGTTGACCGATCTCAAGCAGGTTTCAAGACTCTTAAAGGGGAAGGGGTTATGCTTTTCCTTATTTTTAGTCATAAAATGTCAGATATTTATATCAAAGGTGGCCAAAGTGTCAATAAGGTAAATATATGTAGAAATAATCACTGAGCGTTTTCAGCTTGCTCTGAACACTTGGTTTCCAACATTTTTTTCTACTTTCAGCCTGAGCTGATGTCAGCTCATGACGGATTTCTTTATATGGTCATCTGCTCCATGCACAGCGCGTGAGTTCACCACTCCACTCGCTAACATTATGACATTTTCCTATTGTTTTGGGGGTAGTCCCACCAAGCCATGATTCAGATCGAGCTGGAACACTGTGAGTGTTTTTCCATTACACAGGAGGGGAAAGTAAAAAAAGTTGTTGGAGGTGTGTCGCTCTTTCTAACTGATGCCCTAATTAACTCATCAGAAGGAGGACCTCAAAGAGAGAGGATCTTAACCTGCCTGTTAAGAGACAGAGGAGGAAAATATGGAGTTTTTTTAACCATGAATCATGCAAAGTTACTCTGGTGGAGTCCAATAATAAAAATATAAAGCTGAAAATTAGCATAATAGGTCCCCTTTAAATTTCAATTTCTCATGCCAAATAGACAGAGATGTATTAAATATATACCGCTCAATAAGAACATTTTATACTTAAATAATATACATATCACATTTGTAGAAATACTTTCCTCAAGTGCTGTAAACATTGTAATATGGATTTATTGTGTCCTTTTAGATGCTGATATTTTATTATTATTTTATAGGATTTCCGACTTGGCCCAGTCACATTAACAGCTGGATTTACAACTCTTAATACTCACTATACTGACAGGAAAGGGCTATAGTTTACGCTCTTGGCAGGACATCAAATTAAATAAGTCATTAAATAACAATTAAACATTTGTTGGAACAATTTCAAGCAATACATTTATATGATATCACTCTTCTGCAAGATCTTTTTAGGAGGGAAATATGTTTCCCGTTTATCAGTTCTGATCACCTATGAAAAGACGTCAGTAAGACAACATCATCATACTGGTGTTTCTTTTATTTATTTTGGCATAATCCATGTTTAATGTTTTTATCCGCTTCATCATTATTATGACATGTTGATCACATACAGCTTTTTTAATTTTTCTTTTTCTTGCTCTTTTACATAATCAGTCTGTGTCTCTCTTTACCAACTGGTCAATCCTCTGTGAAAGTCTCCACTAAGGCAATTTAAGTATTAAGGGATCTGTGTGTGTGGTGCCCAGGTGATGCCCATGTGAAAATCCATGACGGTGTGGTCTTATTTTACTGTCTAATCAGTTGGCGCCATTAGCCACAAAGGCCACATGAACAGTCCAAATTGGTACCTGAATGTTGTACAGCAGGAATAATTCAGAGATTTCAGGCTTTGTGAATGAAAACATTTTTGCTTAATTCATGAAATAAACTAGACATTTTATTTTTGTCCCCTTCTTTGTCCTCAGAAAGTCAAAAGAGGAGTATGATGAAGAAATGTCCAGGAGGCTGCTGTTAGAGGAAGAGCACGGTACCACCTCCAGCAGCTGCTCAGATAAGCCAGTGGCAAAGAGTGGTGACGCCCATAATGCCACCACCGCTCCCAGCCAACAAAGCAACACCAGCAAGGTACGGCATCATGTGTTATGTAAGACCTGTGGAACCTCACCTGAACTCTGTGAGCCTTCTCATGACCCATGATTTTACGGACAGCACCCATCATCCTCTTTACCCTACATTTTGCTTTCTTTAAAATAATGTGACGCTGTTTCCAACGTGTCCAAATGTGCAATTTATTCCATGCTAAGACCAAAGCTGGGGGGAATGTTGACAAAAGCAGCAGTAATGGTCACCACGCCCCACCAGTGAACAGACACACTGCTGCTGAATCTAAGCTGGTAATTTAACCTTCCACGCTACTGTATGTACACCAAAATAGGACCTAAGGATGCATTAATACCCCATCAACAGTTTCTCTAATGGCTGAAAGAGAGTTTTTCCATACCACTATCATCAAATGTTTGCTCATGTGGGAATGTTGGGTTTCTTTAAATTAAATTAAAGAGTATGGTCTGGAACTGCTCTGTGTGTAAAGTGCTTTGAGATTACTTTTGTTTTGATTTGGCGCTATATAAATAAGGATTGATTGATATTGATTTTGGTAATAATAAGCCTGCAGCAAGCAACAGATAAGCATGAGAGATATTCTTTTCTACCAAAACAACTACCTAGTAATTCAGTTTACTGAATTAAGAAACTGAGGTATCAGTGCATCCTGTGAGCAGACAGTAGCTTTACAGTTTTGTAGCATTTGTGGTAGTTTGGCCATGTAGTAGCTATGTATTTTAAAGCCTGTAAATGTGGTTGTTCTTGTAGTATCAGAAGTTATTCCTTTTGTTGTACAGATTAATAATTTGACGTATGTTGTTGTTATGCTTTTAGTAGCCAGAAATAAAAAGTCTGCAAATTGAGGACTGTGAATGTCGTCTAGCCTTTTAATTTCCAGCAGTAGAATGCAGCACTAGTGGGCTGAACTGATGCAGTGTTTTTGTCATTATATTACATGTATTAACGTCTGTTGGCTTCTACCTCCAGGTCAACGGCAAACCTGCCAAAAAAGAGGAGAGCAAGAAGTCTGCCACAGGAGGAGGAGTTGAGAAAAAAGGAGCTACCTCTTCTAAGCCAGGTAACAGCTACATATACCACAAAACCTCTCTTTTTGTTTTATTAAATCTCCCCATCTGAAACTACGTATTCCAGCATTTTTAGAATTTATTACTAACAACATATTTGTGAAAACCAGTACTAATCAAACCATTTGAAACATGTGTGTGCAGATTGTGGCAGTAAGAGTGTGGAGTCCAGAGTCCTCCCTGCAGTCAGAGGTCCAGTAAAGTCTGCTGAACCCACCGCCAGCCTCAGTCCTGACACCAAGGAGCAGAGCAGCAGCCAGACTGCAGCCGAAGCCTGGCTGGAGGAGGCACACAGGGAGGCTGGCTTCTCCAAACCATACACTGTGAGTCTGTGTACCTGAGAGCATCCTTCATATATTCTGCTCATGCTGCGTGAAGTAGGTTAACCTGATGCTGCCAGTAAGGGGGGTTTAAATTAGACACTAAATGCATGACCATCACCTACACAGATGTTTGCAACTGATGACTGATCCTGTCCATGACCGACGTGAATTTTGCTCCATTTTATTTTTGTGTTTTGAATAGACAAATAATTATACCCACACATTAAAGGACAATGAAATGACTTATGAAATTCAGGAAACCTGTGTAGTATAAATCACTCAATGCATTCATATTTTTTAAAGAACTGTTTAATAGTGCTACTTTTGAAATCCAATGCATGTATTTAAGAGTCTTCTCTGTTAAGGCTCCAAGATCACATACAAAAAAACCCCACAAACAGTTAGCTTGATGGAAACTCCACCACACTTGGATTTTTATATTTGAATTATTTGTAAAATAATTAACTAACTAAATTTATGATATTCGAATGTGTCTCATGTTAACCTCCTCCTTCTCCTCCTCCTCCTCTAGGAGCTGTCGGCGTCACAGCAGGAGCAGCTCCAGCAGAGGGCAGCATATCTGCGCCAGCAGCGAGACAAGCTGCATGCACTGAAGAAAGAACAGCAGAAAACAAAGCAGACCACCACAGAGGAGGCACCCACTACCCCCACACCAGCACCCACCACCACCCTGGTAAATGCAGCCTGTTCCTCCTTCAGTTTTTCACTATTTCCTCATGTTGGGCCATTAAAATTAAATTATTTCTAATACAGACAATATAGACAGTTTCATGGTTAGACCAGCAGAACTTTAAAAAATGAAGACTTAATATCATTACTTTTAATTTTTCTCATTTTTTATCTTTTGATTAAAAAAAACCCACAAAACATTCTTGATTTCTTCTGCTTTTCTTTAATAATCCATTTTTCCTTCAGCATTTTCCTTTGCTTCTCTTTCTCTTGTTTTCAAATCATCCTCGTGACTTATTCATTGGGTTCTTGTTCTTCATTTCCTTCTGCCTGTATCTGACCTGGTCTGACCTGTCAGGAGGCAGTGGGGCAGTCCCAGAGGAATGGGGCCTGTTCCCCTCCTCCTCCTGCTGCTGCTCCTCCTGCTCCTCCTCCAGCACAACACTCTCCTAACTCCTCCAAACAGAAGGTGATCCATCAGCTGCCTTTTGCCTGATGTGAACACGTGTACTCATTCAACGCTCAGTGTGTCGCTCTGGTTTTGGTGTGCAGTTCTGTTGCTGATTAGACTGTTAGTGTTACTCTAGTTAATTGCTTCTAAATGCCACAAAGCGAATAAGGTCTCCATTTCTTTTTTAATTTAAATCACAAAAAAAAAATGTAAATATTCGATACCAGTTTGATAAATGTGGGACAAAACCTGAGCCATTTTTCCCCAACATCAGCTAGCTGCTAATACGTGTGTAGAAATGTGCTTGGTGGTATTTTAGAAGTTGCTTTTTCACTCCTTCCTTCAACATTTTGTCTGACACTGTTGGTCTTTATTATGTTATTATGTATCAGATTGTTTACTCCATTTCCTGGTGTGCTCTCTTCAAACAGGAGATTTCAGCAGAGGAGAAAAAGAAACTACAGAAGAGAAAACATTTGGCTGACAAGCTAAAGGAGGAAGTAATCAAGAAATAACTTCTGCTGCCCCTCACCTGCAATTTTCTTATTTATATCTTGTCTCTTTTATTTCGGTAATCAAACACATGGCTTCCTTTACACTGCATCCTTCAGCCCGATTATTCACTTTCATAAACTCTGATCAGGGCACATCAAAAGTATGAGATCTTCCTTCGTCAGAGTCTTAACTTTTCTTTGGTGTCTACAGATGGAAAAGTATGTATTTGTGTATTTTCAGTGGATCAGTATGTTGAAGTTTTTCACACTGTGAGTGATCAGTCAGGTATTTTATAAGACGAGCAAGTTCAGAAACTGTTAAAGAAACTGGAAAGCGCATGGAGATTCACTTGAACTGCGTACAAAATCAAAATCACTCTGATTTTTTTTTTTGTCCCATTTGAGTGATCAGAATTAAAGTGTTTAATTTTTACACCATGTGGAGACGTCAAATCTGCACAGTGAAACAAAAATGCCTTCCCAGCATGAACTACTTTGCTCAAAAATCTCATAATGCAACAAATGACCTTTCACTAGATGAGAAAAATCACTATTATGCAACACTACACCTGCCAGTAATGGAATAAAATCCTGATGAGTGTCTGAAATGTAATTTTCCCGCTCAGTATAGAGTAAACCGCTGGCCGTTAGAGGATAGTGACTGAAGGAGTGAATCTGTTTCTCTATAGACAGCTGTCAAAAGATCATAAATGGGGCAATGTGGTGAAACACAGACTTGATGTGAGGCACGACTGGCTATCAATGAATTATGAGTTCAAGCTTGATGGGGAGAGTCCTATCTCGAGGCGATTTTAACATGAACTACCACAAGTCTACAGTCTTGTTTTCTACCGTCTCTAGCACTCGCAGAGGGAAGAATCAGCTGGTACATGGTTATAAGCTGGTAACACTGTAGCAGCTCATCAGAGAGCGCTGTGGAAGTTCTTGAAATGAACGCAGCGTCATGCGTTTTATTAAAAAAAAAAAAAAGGAGGCCAAGAGAACAGTGTGTCGCTTTCTTCGAGGAACGCACTATTTATCTTCAAACCAGTCTGCAGTCTTCACTCTAAGCAATCATGATGCACCAGTTTCTATGTAATATTGTTATTATGCATGCTGTTTAATAAAAATCACATTTTATAGAAACTATCTGGACTTCAGATTTGTGTGTATGAAAACTTTACAGCTACACTAAGTTGACAGGAACTTAATGGGTCAGTTGGTAGGTAGTTTGGTTTTGTAGAGCCAAGCAGGATGCATTTTATAACTAACTACTATCTGTGTACAAAACATACTGTCCTGGTACTATAATCATCTCAGAAAATGTGCTGTATGTATGAATTCCCTGCTGTAAAAAAAAAATCCAATATAATTAAAAAGTATTAGGAAATAATTAATTGGCAAAATCCTAAAAACAAATAGTACAAATCCCATAGGAGGTATAATTCCACTAATTAATGTATAAAATCAGAGTCAAGTATGGCAGATTTGATCAATAAACAGCCATCTGGACTCAAAACCAATCGTTCAGAGCTAATTTGAAAAATTTACAAGCGCCAATTGCCAATCGGTAAACTATTAAAACAAAGCTAGATTCACAAGTTCAATGTCAGGGTCACATTTAATTTCAAAACTTATCAAATAAATTCATACAAATGTTAAGAATGGATAGTGGTAGTAAATGCACTTGGTACAAATTCATCAAGGGAGAGCAAAAACAGTCATATCGTTGGGCGACACTAACAGACAAGAGTGTGTAAGCAGGAGAAAAAGACAATTCACTGCTCGTGTACTGCTCTCTCTCTCCCTTATAACTTCTGAAAAGCACATTGGCGATGATCATTGTATTTGTGTTCCTACCCTGCTGCTCGCACTCTTGACTCTTTGATTCCCTTCATCTGCCTCTCTCACTCTGTGTGTGTGTATGTGTGTGTGTGTGTGCTTGTGGTGAGACCAGGAGAGATGAGAAATATTTTAACCAGACACTGAAATGTGTCTGCCCCCTTCTGACGTCATCAAACCTGCGTGCTGTGTGAGAAATACTTCACCTACACAGTTTCATTTGAAAAGCTCCACTGCATCAAACTCTGGGGAGAAGGGGGAAGGGAGGGGGGCTAAATCATGAGTAATACACAAACAGCTCATCCAATCATGGAGTTTGAATTAAAATAAAATGTGAAAGAAACAAATTAAATTCCTTCAACACATTTTTGATATGTAGTCAGATCAAAGTAAACTTGAAATTATGTAAATTGTTGAATATCTCTGTCCTGGATCAACTGGTACTGAACTTTCTGGACCATCAGGCTGAGATTAAAAACAAAACAAAAAAAAAGATCCTGGCACCTCAAGCCTCGTATAACTCTCTAGATTTCTTCTCTACTCAGTAATAAAAATGTGAGATGTTTCACCAGCTAGCAATGTTATAGCGCACAGACAAGGTGGGTTTGCTTTTTGTGTGACACAAATTGAATTCTGAACCTGAGATCTGTTTGGGGTGGGAGAGGAGGAGGAGGGTGCCAAGCCTTGAAACTCCCGAAACTAAAAAAGTGTGCACTCTAAGCTCTGCTCTACTCTAAGCACACCGACAGCTCAGGTTTGTCACCCAGTTAAAACAAAATAAAAACAAACATAAAAAAGGGCCGAAGTGTTCAATCCGCTAAAATACAAAACTCCAGACATTCTCAAAATGTTGGCTGCAAAAAGGACTTTACTGCAGTTTTAATACGTTATTTTTTAAAACCACCATTTGCAACTTCTCTGCATTTTACATTGAATCAAATGAACTGGACTGAAAGGGAGAACAGTGACCCCACCTCTTTGTGCAACAACAACAACAACAACAAAAAAAAAAAAAAAGAAAGAAAGAAATACACAGGTAGGTAGGCGTCTCTCTCCCCTTCCAAAATCAGATCAGGGGCAAATGATTAAAAAGAAAAAAAGGAAAAAAAAAAACACCTGTACAGTACTTTTTAACAAATTCATGAAATACAGGATTTCTGGCTAACGCAGTCCTGTGTGCGAGATGTTGTGTGTGTGTGTGTGTGTGTTTGTGTGTGTGTGTGTGTGCCTTGGCCAAACTGACGCAATGGCTTTTGAAGGTTGAGTCCTGCTCCTCTGGATCTAAGCCTCATTACTGCTGAGTTTTCATCCTGGTACGTTTTGTCGTGTGTTACCCTCCCTCATCTCTAAAACATTTTGTTTTGACTCATCTATGTTGCCTAGATCCCTCTATCCCCCGATGAAGCTGAGCAGTTCTGTGGCAGGGCGGCACAGTTTGCTTTGGCCAGTCAAGCTTTCTATAAACTATGACGGCTAGTCCTGCTAGCCTGACTGGCTCGCCGAACAGTTCATACACTGGCTGCTTGTGTTCTGGCTTCCTCTGCCTCTGGAGCTCTCTGGCTCGGGTTCGAGGAGGATGGAAGGGAAAGTTCATATAAGGACATGTGAGGGTTCCTGTGGGGTTGTAGTACCGCAGCTTCCTTACTGCTGTTGCTATAGCAACAGAGCAGAGTTGGGAACCGCCTTGGCACCATTTTTTCCACCGCAGCCTCTCTGGTCGGTAGGTAGGATGGTGGATGAGGGGGAGAAAGTTGTTCAGAAGGAGGTCAGAACAGGGAGAGCAGGAGAGTGTTATGAAAGTTTGTAAAGGGTCAATGAGTTCTTCAGGAGGAAGAAAGGAGCTTTTTGGGAGGGGAAGAGGTAAAAATCAAGGGGCTGAAGGAACAGACAGATCTGTCTTTCTTTCCAGTAAAAGAGAAGCCCTCCATCTCCTTCCACTGAGGGAGAAAAGAGGAGCAGATATCAGGAGGAACTGAGTGAGGTGGGAGCTCGTCTTTTGTCTGTCTCCTCAGTGAGACTGACAGGTGGCACAAGCAGGCCGAGGACCAATGAGACGACCAGAGGAGGGATGATGGGAGGGACTCGATGTCCGTCCCACCACGACCAAAAAGAGGACATTTTGCCTTAAGAACTCAGGCGGGGCCGCTTCCTCGGAGACTGCTCTTCCTCCTCATCTTCTTCCTCTTCATCCTCATCATCAGGGTAGTCCACCAAACCGACCAGAGCAGTCTGAGAGACACAATAAAAAAACACGTAAAGAGTTGGCTGATGTGTGTCCATTGCTAAAACACACTAATAGCACTATTCTCATTTATCTGTCGAAACATGTAATGGCAACGTAAGCTTCTCTACAATTTTGGACTCATTTTGCTACATGACTAAGAGACAATAAGCTCTATGTTGTTGCTTTGTCTTAGAGGCAACATGTGTAACTGCGCTAAGCTACAAGTTGTGTCACGTTTCTGAATTATGACTAAAACATTGCAGTACTGAACATCAAAACTTCTTTGACAGCAGCGAAGACGCTGACTTAAAGCAGCTGGCAAACAGGTGAGTTTCAGTTAGTACCGGTAACTGATTCTAAAACAGCTGATCATGAGCTGTAATCTTCTCTGCGTCATTTGCATAGGTGCATTACCTTCACTACTGGTGTGGCAGGAAGAGCAACTGTTTTCACAGATGAAGTTGAACTGTTGTTTGGAGTGACGGCTGGTGAGGCAGGCGGGATGGCAGCAGCCTTCCCGTTGTTGTTGGCACCATTAGCTCCGTTGGCAGCTCCTGAAACGGTAAATATCAAACTTTAAAAAGGGCTGTTGCACTCAGAGAGATGAGGAAGACAAATACAGTAATTGCCAGAGCGGCTTACCTTTTTTGGCTTCCATGTATTTGCCGTAGCTGTCAGAGAAGTCTTCTTCCATTCGGCTCTTCTCCACAGCCTCCCCGTCGTCGTCATCGTCGTCGTCATTGAACCACAATTCCTCATCCTCGTCCAACGACCGTGCATCCCTGCGATATCTGCTGGGGGGGAAAATGTAACCACATAAGTGAAATTATCACCAAATATCACCTCTAAGATTACAATCTCTTGGCTGCACTTATTTGACCTTTTGTGGCCAATCAGATTACTAACCTGTTGATTCTCTGACTCTGCCGGTCTTTTTCCTGCTCGTACCGTCCTTTCAGGCCCTTGAAAGTCTGGACATACTCGATGGATTCAAGTGCTTTGTAGAAGTTATCCACAATGTGAGCTATGAGAGACTTGATGTCCTCCTGCAAAGAGAAGACAAATCAAAAAACCACTCTGAGCGGCACATGAACACACTTTATATACAAATCAGTCTTTTCATAAAAGGCATGTGACTGCGCACCACTTTAATGAACTCAAAGAGCTCTATGATGGCTGAGTTGAGGAGGTTGTATCTGGTGCCGTTGTCCAGCAGGGCGTTAATAACAGGCTCAAACAGGTTCCCTTTGATGATGTAACGGTTGTAGTACTCATCCTTCAGACCAATGATCCTTCGCATGAAACGCAGGGCACCTTGGACAAACACAGACAACAACACTGTAAATATGAAGCTGTGCTGGTGCTGAATTCTGTATAACAATAACAACACTAAGAACATTTACTGGGGCTGAACGACCGAGAAACATGAAGGTGTGTTCGTGTGTGATTCCCGAGTGTGTGTGGGGGACTTACAAAGAGCGAGGAAGGTGTGTTTTGAGTTCATGAGCACCAGCACTCTCCTGAGCAGGTCTTTATTCATGATGTAAGTCTTGATGTGATAGGTGTGGTGCTCCACACAGAAGGTCAACAGCTCCAGGATGAGCGCCAGGAGCTGAGCGGTCTGGAAGTTATCTACAAAAAAACAAACAAACAAAAAAATTAAACAAACATCAGGAAAAAAAACAACATTTCAACAAGTTCCCATTCACATTTAAGCTGCAGACTGAATAGTTCATTACAGTCTTGCCATTTTTCCAATGACAAACATTATTTATTTGTTATTAATTGGAAGCAAGTGTGTGATCTTATAATATAAAGTGATCTCTTATCCAGATTTTTGAACATAATGTCATCTGCTATAGTATTAGCTCTGTAAATTATTTTTTTTTAAATCACAAACACTGCATCAGTTCAGCAATTTTGAAGAGTTACTGGTCATTTATTTCACCCTTTTCTAGCAGGCGAAGGTGAATGAAAACAATATGAGACTAAAAATGAAATTGAGATGCCATGTTCAGTTTCAGCAAGTACTGGCAAGTTTCTGACAAATGATTAGTGCGGAGTTACAAAACACTCACCTGGACAGACTGGATTGATCTTGGTTGATCCCTCCTGTAGATCTAAAAAGCCACAGCACAGAATGATCAGTCAAATTCTTCACTGATAACATAGTGTCAAACACTTATACTCAGTTTATGCAAGATGGCTGTCCCCAGCTCACCTTTTGAGTTTTTGTCATGTGCAGTGTTGGCCAGCAGAGGAGCAGTCAGGACATGCATGCAGTACTTGTAGAAGAAACTCAGAAATTCGGTCTTCTCGGTTTTCTGAAAGAACACGAAAAACAACAGAGGACGATCAGGGCTTGCGTTCTATCAGCTTACTGCTTTTATGTGCCCCTTTAAAAATAATTAAATGACGCAGGTAGGCATCACTCTTAAGCCAGTATGACTGTGTGTGTGTTGTTTTTACTTACATTGGTGGAAGCCAGCATGTTCTCAGGGTCGATAAGCGTCCTGAGCAGACCCATCAGCTGGACCGCCCCTCCTAACTCTGGGTCTGAGTCACAAATCATCTGCTTGATCACTACATTAATCAGCAGCACATCCTGTGAACAAAAGAAACCACACACACACGCGCACACACACACACACACACACACACACACACAGATTATACACGAGACAGTAAAGCAACCCCAACTCTACTGAAAGCATATTTAATTTATTCTGAACTGTACAGGCTTCACTTCTTTTATGTACCGAGGTGAACATAAAAACCAGCAAATCAACTGATATTTCAGTTAGCTGCCTCGGATTGCTCAAAGTGTTGATTGTGATGATAACAATGGCCAACTACACTTTTGTGTGCTATATTTATACATACTACAACTCCACCCTGTCTCACTGTGTGGGAAAAACAAAACAAACCACAAAAAAAGAAAAAAAAAACATGGCCTAGGGTTTCTTTTTCTTTCCTGAGAGAGAGTGCTTCATGTTTAGATCCTAAACGTGACACAATTCCAGTAATTGGAAGAGTTGTCATGTATGAAAACTGAGATGTGATGAACTGGTCGTTACTGTGTGCACCTGGGAGCTATAAAAACTGTACAGAAAATGTGTTTATGGTATGTTTGTTCATCAAGCTGAGGACAGTACATAATTTAAATATTCGGTTTAGCCCTTTTGTCACAGATATACTGTGCAACCTAAAAAGTACAAGGACATTAGTTGTAAGTGATGTTCAGATGCTCACATCATCAGTCTGCTGTGGTTCCTGCATGACAAACTCCCTGACCATGGAGGGGCTGAATTCCACCAGGTAGGAGAAGATGTCTGTAGCTGCTGCTCTCACCTGCAGGTCATCCATTCCCTGAAAAAGGAGAAAAACAAGAGTTAAAAGGGATAAAGAGAGCATTCATGAGCAAAAAAACCCCACACCAAAACATTAACTTAGGATTTCACACTGACGCAATGACTCAGAACATACCATGACTATTTCAAGAGCAGGTAAAATGCCTAGATTTGCCAGAGTTTTGAAGAAAGCATCCCTGTTTTGTGGCTGCAACGTTTGTGAAAAAGCACAGAATTCCTTGACAAAGTTCACCTGAAGGGTAAAGAAGAAAAACAAGATGTAAGGGCTTATTTAGCATTTGAAACATTAAAGCAAACAATCAAAAAAGATAATTGAGAAAAAGAATAAATACTAAAGCGTCATTTCTTTTGGGATACTGTACAGCAGTGGGAAAAAAAATCTCTTCTGGATCAGTCTCAAACACAGTCATCTTCTCCGATGTAGCACATGAGAGCTTTCCACAGTTAAACACATAAAAACATAAAAGGCCAATAAAATTAAGATCCTAACTTCCCATTTCACTTTCAGTAAGAGGCTGGACTGTTCAATGAATTATGTTACCACAGTTAATTACAAACCAATAGACAGAGAAGTGTTTGAGATCGGGATCATTATGAAGAAAACATCAGTAAACATTTAACTGTAGTGAAACTACTGCTGAAGAAATGCTATTTACAGCCAGCACTTAAGAGTCCAGCATCAATGAGCACAGTACAAGCTCATACTAATAAAAGTCAAACATTAAAATACAGTCCAACCTTAAGTTTTCTACATTAACAGCATCGACCTGGTCTTGAGATTTGGACTTACAAGCTCTCTCCTTTTACTGTCCTCTGTAGCTTCATCTGTAAGCTGTGCAAAAACCTCTGTTAGGAACTTCTCGTCCTCCTGTGGTACAAGAGAAACAAAGTTAAAACAAACAGAAAAAAAAAAAACCTCGACATTGAAAAGAAAAACAAAAGGCTGAAATACAAAAGAAACCAAAGACAACGAAACTTAATCCATGACAATCTGGATTCAAGTGTTGCAGCAACAAGGATCAAAACAGTGAATTACAACACATGATTGACACGTCACTTGCCCGTCCTGAAAAACAACCACAGCATATAAAACATTTTGAAATAGGCCGGTGCTTTCTGCATCATGAAATTTTGATTGATTGATTTTTCACAAACATTCCTCAAACAAGCTTATTTGTTTAAACCCATATACAAAAAGAAAACAAGAGACCGTTCAATGTATAATATTTCAAAATAACTTGTATTATTTTCCTTTTATTTTATTATTTTTATGCATTGTTTCAATGATGCACACATGACAGACACTTCAAAGTTTTATTCAAATAAAATATTTTCCCCCTCACAATCTTTACTGTTTCACATTTTCTATTACATAATCAATACATTAAATGGTGTAAAAATCACTGATCATTTCAATAGTAATTACAATCAGCTCAAACTGTGGGTTATGTTACGGTCTTGGGATATGCTGGGAACCACAGGGTCAGACAGATTTCTTTGCATTTGTCAAACAAATTTGAGATAATGGAGCATTCACCAAACTCAATACTGTTTGACTGGCAATAAAATTTTATCACCATCATATCATCTATGCTGTTAGGAAATAAGTTATGGTGACAACACTTGTGCCAAAAGGAACAATACAAGTTACCTGGTTGGTATTCTTACCTGCAGCATACTGACAATCTCCACCTTGTTGAAGAAGATGAAGGAGGTGAGCGTGGAGAGGAAATTCTCCTCAAAGACAGACGGCGTGGGCAGAATGATGTCCTGGATGTACTGCACCCGGTAGGTCTGGTGGATCTTCTGCCGTAGCTCAGAGTCCGTGATAGGGATCACCTCCTTAAACTTTGCTGTCTTGGTCAAGAATTCCCGGTGCCGTTTAGGCTGAACCAGTGCTGGGTCATACTCAAGGCAGCCCACCACATCCATGATACATTCGTCAGAGAACATCACCTCAAAGAGGGCTGCTTTATTGAGGAATAAGACACCTCGGACAATCTCATAGAGGTGATGTAAGCCTTCCCTGTTGTCCAGGTCCTCACATACTCTGAAGAGACCCAGGAGTTTCTTGATGTAGCCCTCGCTCATTAGGGCCAGGGCAAGTTTTTCCCTCCGAATGGGCGAAGAAAGGACAGAGGTAACCAGGTCAGCTATCTCCTCCAGTCTGCTGAGCTCGCAAGGAGGGAGCTCCACCAGGTGGCTTGTCTCTGGGATCTCCTCAAATCGCTCCTCCTCTGATTCATCGATGGGGTCCTGGGTGATGTCCAGGGCAGGGTCCTTCCCTTGCACCTGAGCAGTAAATAGTTAGCAGATATAAAGTGAAAAATATAATTTAAAGTATCACTGCTTAGCCTCCCACACTATAATGTAGGGAAAATGTGGGATAAATGACATTTTAACACCAGCAAACCAAAACCACTCTTGACTAAAGGCTACAAAATGCTCAAACAACGTACAGACAACAATCAAGTACAACAGGACTGACTTTACCTGGCAAATCTTCTCCCAGATTTCATCACAGCCAGCTTTCTCCTGGAAACTCAGAGCCAGATCATAATTATCTGCTTCTGACCAGACAATCAATGTGTCCTGAAAAAAAAGGGGAAAATAAATATTGAACAGAACATAAAAAAAAATCTCAATACATTCACAGGACACAATTAAATATGTTTTGTATACCTACTCTTTCTCACATATAAAAAAAAGGACTGAAATGCGTACAAAGCATGTTAATGTACAAGTCTGGAAAGCAAGTCGTATAAAATGATACACAAGGAAAACATTTAGCTACGGTTTATCATTTGAAACCATGTGACGTTTCTGTTACAGATTTATGATATTATTACTTTATTGTTTCTATGGTAATTATTAAAATGTGAACTGCAGATTGACAATAGACCAGAGCGCTGAATTTCCACTGTCTGCACCACTGTAGAAATAAGTGTCTAGCACTGAGTGTGAATGTTGAATTGATTAAAATTTTATCTTAAAAAACATTGAGAACTCAAACTGAGCGGATATGCATGTCCACTCCCTTCTTTCGCCGTTTCAGTCTCTGCTAAAATGCACTTACCTGTTGTTTCTGATATGCAGTATTTGGGCTTATCTTGGACTCCAATAGTAGTGACCCTACAAAAACAAAGAATTGAGCAACTTTCAACTATTGAACCAGTGAGAATAACAAACTGCACAGCACAGCAAGCACAACAAACTTCGTCATGACATGATCATTTCACCAATTCTTGAAGGTTAAGGTCAATTCATCTGTAAGGCAGGGAGACAATGGGAAAAACTGAATAAACATGGTTGTAAAAAAACAGATAAAACCTAAAAACAGAATTGCTTATTATTGAAAACCCTGACCTATTGCAACATATTTCCCAGTACAGCAACTTCAAAATAGTATAAAAAGCACGCGATGGATTGAATGCCTAGTTTATTACTGACCTGCTCACTGATTACAGTTCAACTAGATCCCTCAGGTTACCTAGTAGTTTAAGTCTAACTTTATATAGAGTAAGATCCACACCTTAACAAGGCACTTTTAGTTACTTTTAGGTCCTGGTTTCTGGACTAATCTACCAGATTACCTGATGGTGTTTCCACGTTTGTAAGAAAACGTAAAATATTTGTTTTCTCAAGATTCAAGATTACAACTAGCCAATTTCTCCACTGAGAGTATGAAAGGCTGGATAGGTATTATTACTTTTTTAAAGCTTCTTATTAGTAGTGGTGTAAAGTGTGCTTGATTTGGTATTCCTTTTTAATTGTTGTATTTCTAGATTTTTTCATTTTGCTTACAAAAAACACGATTTTATCATGCTGATCAAGCACCTTGAAATGCCATTGTGAGTGTGTGTGTGAAAAATGCTAAACAATTAAAAAACTGACTCGACTCATGAAAACATAACTGTGTATTTATCCTGTGCAACATAACAACTTTGGACGTCCAGGACTCGACTTTGAGGCCCCCCCATGCTACCGAGATCACGTCGCCTGCCACCACCACTTATTCAACAAATTGTCTTTTTAACGTGACCTATAAAGATACGACTAATGCTGCCTGTCCCGGTAGTCTCTGCTGCAGCAATACATTTTTAAAAACGCACTAACCTAATAAGTTAACCAAGTAAACATAATTGCTATCTGAAGCCTTCTGTCCGAGCAGCCTGGAGTTAGCATGCTACTGCTAGCCGACGTAACGTCAGTGCGGCTATGCTAACCGGGAACTTACCGTCTGATTCGGCCCGAACTAATAACGATATTCCCTTCAGGCGTTCAACAAAGGTAGACGAGACGTGTCCGGTGCCCCGATCGTCCCACTGCCGGTCTTCATTCAGCGTATACACTTTGACTCGCCGCCGAGTGTCCGACATGGTTAACCGAGTCGGAGCTAGCAGGCTAGCTACGTGCTAACAAGCTGTCGCCTCAACCCCCGTCGACTGTTTTCTACCCGCGACCTGTTAACTTTGTTTCCAGCCGCATGTTACACTACATGCACCGCTATATGTATAAAAGTCAACTTCAGAAAAACAGCCGTGGAAAATATCTCAGTGGCCTATTTTTTTATGAACACATCACGTTCGCGGCGTCAAAGCAGCTCAAACAGGAAAGCCGTGATGTGAAGTAGTATAAAAAAAAAAATTCACAGAGAACACAACAACTCCGGCGGCCTCTCTGCTAACGTCCACAGACCGCCATCTTGTAATCCGATCTTGTTTCCTTTTTTTCTTCCTCGACGTCAATCAAGCGCTAACGGCCGCGCGTAGTGTCCTCCTCCAGAGCGAGAGCGGCGTCATCCAATCAGAGAGCGGCTGCAGCGTCACCTAGCGACGATGGGCACTTTGTTCAAGAACTAGATCAATATGGCATCACAGTAAGGACATTAAAACAGTAAGGCAATGAAAACATTTGGTTGTTTCCCTGACATAAACAGATTTGTTTGTATATTTTGTTTATGTTTAATAAAGAAAAAGAAAAAAGTCGACGAGAAGAGCAACAGCAGCAGCGTCACCTAGCGATGAAAAGAGCAACAGCAGCAGCAGTAAGCAGCGTCACCTAGCGACGAGAAGTGCAACAGCAAGCAGCGTTTACCTGCAGTTTGTTAGCCTGGTGTGCAAGCATCAGGGTTGGGAAGGTTGCTTTGGAGATGTAATAGGTTACAGATTACAGATTACAAATTACCCTATTTAAAATGTAATAACTGATGTAACTATTTCAATTACTTAACCAAAGTAATGTGACTTATTACATTTGATTACTTTTTTGATTTTCTATCCAATGTTTTCAGCTGTTGTTAGGGTAAGTGTACCCAGTAAGCACCAAACTCTAAATGCAGGTGTTTATCATGGATACTGACATGATTTATAAGGGAGATAATTTCTGATAAAGCAAGATTTATCACTTGTTTAAAAATTGTTCATGTAGATTTTGGATATAAAATAAAGATATTTTATGACAAAAAAAATTCTGGCATGGGCTCTGTTCCAAATAAGGGCCATGTAATGATTTATTTACAAAGTATAAAAAATATTGACTTCAAAGATTAAAAACAGCAATATATGTATTCGGTATATGTTCTCAGACAGGTCGTTTAATCTGGATATATTGAAGAGTCATTTATTTGAAACCACATGAGGGGAAATGTCTCTTTGGTGGAACTGCAAACAACTCAGACAATATTTCCCTCTGAAATAGTGGAATCAAAGTATCAAGTAGCATAAAGTGAAAATATTCAACTGAATTACAGTTACCTTAAAGTACATTCCACCACTCCACTATGCTTAATATACTGTACACTATTACACAATTTTAACAACTAGTGGACCTTAGTGGTTAACAATATAACATTGCTTTTGACATTTTTAAATAAATCAGTAAATTAATTAATTTCTAAAACATCTAAAACCAGATAGCTTCACATTAAGCTTTTTCAGGCACTTACCAGCAAATCAAACACACTAATTATTTGAGCACTGTCCATGTTTATTAGTACAGATATAAAACATCACATCCACAATTTCCTGCAAATCCTGCAGTAGATGCTGACGAAAGAGGTTGGGGAAGAAACATTCCCCAGCAAAAGTAACCAGGGTGGTAGACGATAAAGCTGATAACGTCCTCTGTTTTTTGCTGCATTACTCAGAAAAAAAAACTTCCAGTTCACAACACTTGTGAACATCTAACTAACTGCAATTAGCTCAATGTTCCCCCTCATCTGATGAGGACACAGCAACTTGTGACATCAGTATAGGACTATTACAGTACTGTACATCTCCCAGGTGCTACAAAAGGTGGTCTTTTCTGTTTATTCGAGAGGGGCTAAAACTTATACATGTCAAACTGTCTTTCTTCTTCAATTGGTGGGACAAGTAGACAAGCCTCAGGCTGGGTAATTCTGTACTTAACGATCTATCTTTTATTAGATCCTTACCATCCGTTTTTACTTAATTCTATCTTGTACCCTGTGATTTATAGTCTAAAATTAGACTTTTAGTACAACTGGCTGTTTGGATCCTTCTCTCAAAAATGTCTACACTGTGGTACTCAGATTTAACTCTTTGTTGTCCCTCTCTTACATTACCCATCAGAATGATTAAAGTTTAGTTCTTTGTGGTTTAGATTCTTTTTTTTTTCTAGAAACAGTGGTGAATTTTAATGCTACAAAGCAACCTGGCACTGTTTTATTAACAGATGACTCACTTATTCTATAAAGGCAACAAAAACAGTATACAGGGAATAATAAAAAAATAATAACTGTACACTTATACTACTTTGATTTTTTTTTTGTCTATAACCTGATCTTGGCAGCTCACAAAGGCACACCGCCACAGTGGACACCAAAAATGGAAGTGGTATACCACAAGTAGCAGTATTAGTCACACATGTAAATAACAAAACTATTCTTAGACTGTGTTGTGCCTGTTTGATGACTGTGTCGGGGGAAACTGAAAGAAATGTCATCTTCTTACTGCTTGATGCTGTCAGGGCTAGCTGAGGTGGAAAATCAGAGAACAAAACAACATAAAAATGCAACACTTATAATTTATGTATATATATACATATATAAAACATGTCTCCTTCCCATTATTATCCAAGTGTTCTCCTCAGATTCTCCAAATTCATTGTAGCACAATGTCAGCAGGACACTTAGCTGAGCTGCAGGTCAGTCATGTCCATATACCCACAGCAACAAGGTAAAGCTGCATGACACTGATTCAGTTTATGATGATATCTTCTCTGCAGGACTGTTTTGTAACAAAACCTGAAAAGTTGGCCCGTTGTGTTGTCATGTCACAAATCGGAGTGGTTGCTTGATTGCATGGCGATGCTTTGTTTCTCGCTTAGAGTCTTGACGACAGATGCAGCAGGGGACTGAAGCACCTTCCGCGAAAGTCTCATTCTGCCGTCTGTTGGGTCTCGTCCAAAGAATTTGACCTAATAGCAGAAGCCCAGTGAGAAATATGTAGCCCAGAATATAAACACACACAAAAAAACAACCTTTATTACTCAAGAGGTTACTTTTAACAACACAGTCTGTAGTTACATACCTGTATCTGCTGTCCCACCTCTAAACCCAAAGCACTTGGATGTTTGATCTAAAAGAGGAAAACACAAAGCAATTTAAGAGTGTTTCTTATGTTTCAATCATAGAAACATTGAGGCAAACAGCATACAGAGGCAAATTCACAAACCCGTTTGTGGTCCAGCTGTGAGTTGTGCAGCAGGACAGCACTCATATTGGGATAGAGTTTCACCATGACACCGATGTCCCTGAAGCAGAAGAGGAAAAGGGCTTTAGTTTAGTATTTTTAATACTTAATGTTTTATTTAGCTTTAGTTTGGTTTCATTTTCTATTGAGAAGATACATGAAACTGAGCACAAATGACTGGCATCAATCATTGTTTTGCTGTGAATAACAGTATATTAGTTTACCTTATTTCAGTGATGGTAGCAGTATAGATAGCACCGAACTCCAGCTGCTGTTCTTGCTGCAAAATAAATAGCTATATATGAGATACATGCACCCCCATACACATGCAAAAGTGATGTGGTGTGGTCAGCACCATTCCTGATTTATAGTTTTGGGTTTAAAAGTATGACAGAGGTTTGAAAAGCTCCTAAAAATGTTGGAGACACTCACATCGTCTTTGCAGATCTCACTGATGAACTCTTGGGCTTCGTTCATGGCTCCTGGCGTTGGGGCAAACACAGAGAAAGTCTCCTCGTCCACCTGACTTATTGTCACACCTTTGAAAGAAAAACAAAACCTTCATAAGTTCATAAACTTTAATAATTCTGTCCAAAATCTTTGTATTTTGTAGCAGAAAAAAATCAATGTGCTGTTTTGTTTTGCACCGCATCTCAACAAAAAAGATCTTATGTTCCTTTTTGAAATTTGGACTTTAGATTACGTGAATATTACCTGTTTGAGCTTGTAGCCGGCGAAGGTTATAGCCTCCTGGACCAACAAAGCGGGCTCGTCTAGAGACAGGTACCCGCACATTCTCTGAAGACAGGATAAAAGATACACACACACATCAGAGCAATAGTCTGTTTTTAAATGTGCATGTACAAATTTATATTCAAACTTACCAACAACAGGTCCATTTTCCTTCCTGGTCTCTCTTGGTTTTGCTATACATTTGTTCATGATGCCCAAGATTTCCCTCTTTGCCACTGAAAAATAATAATATTGAAAGAAAAGCCATGAAACCACTAAAAAATACACTCACTTTATTCTTTAGTGTAACATGTTCAGTTTCGCTGCTCATTGGGATTACCTGTGGCTTGCTGGATAGCCTCCATGACCAACTTCAGAGGCAAACCTGGAATCTTAACGTCAGCCTGGAGGTTGAATAAAGGTCATGAGAAGTTCATGTCAAAAGGGACAAAAGGAAGAAGACAAAACTTCACATAACATTAAGAGCAAAGCTTTGATATTATTGAAGTACTGTAGTACTGGCAGGATGCAAAGTCAGCACCAGCACCACCTCTTTGTCCTCTCATACAGTCTTTTTGCTATTCAATGGGTTTTTTGACAGTGTATGGAGTGTTACCATGATTCAAAATCCAAATAATGGATTTAATATCTTACCAGCAAGCAAATCTTAAATTAAAGCTCTAAATCTGACCTGGTGACTCCTCTTGTTTCACACAGCACACACAGCACACACATTCTATACAAACAGTGAAAACGGGTGAAAACTTGTCACATAAATGATGTATTTAACTTTCCTCCCTTCTGCTTTGGGTTGTCTGTCACAGTACCTGTAAAGCAGTGATGCCTTTGTTTGTTCCTGCCAATTTGAAGTCCATGTCTCCGAGGTAATCCTCAATTCCCTGTTTGGAAAATATTATTAAGTTCTTATTCAACATCTTCAGTTAAATTCATTTTTGGCATTATCTCCTTTCTGCTATCTTTTCTTAGGATGTGTATTGCTAAACTAGTCTTATTCTTCTAGTTCACATTGATAAATGGTTAATTAAGCTCATAGCAATAATTGTACCAGAATATCAGTAAGTAATCTGTAGTCCAGGATCTCAGCAGGTTTCTCTGGGTTGGGTTTAGAGATGAGGCCAACAGCGACACCTGCCACAGCAGAAGAGATGGGCACACCTGGGAGACAAAGATTTAAAACATATCAGGCACATATTTTAACATCATTACTCTTTACTAAATGAATAGAAATACTGACGGAAAGCACAATCTACCTATCTACTTTTAGACTTTTAAATAGCAACCAATTTGGATAACATATCCTCACACTTCAATACTGAAACTGAACACTTTTGAAAATGTGTTTTTATCTTTGATAGAATTTACTGCTTAGGTTATCTGAAAATTAAATTATAACTGCTGCATTTAAATAGAGTAAAAGTTAAATTTGAACTGCGAAAATACTGTAAAACATTTCATGCATTCCCACTCCGATACCTGCATCCATGAGAGCAAGGCTGCCTCCACAAGCTGAGGCCATTGATGAGGATCCTGAGAAGAGATGATGAGGTGGAAATATCACAAATTAGACTTTGTAACTCCATCATCCTGTCTGAGACAATGATCTAATTCTGAATCTCACCATTTGACTCCAACACCTCAGAAGTGACCCTGATAGTGAAAGGGAAGTCTTTAGGTATGATTGGTCTCAGAGCCTTCTCGGCCAGGGCGCCTGTGAACACACAAATACAAATATGAGTAAGCAAATATACATACACATTAACACAGTAAGAGTGTTGTTGGGAAGGAGCGATTATAAGTAGAAGATTAATATTTTTATACAAACCATGTCCAAGCTCTCTCCTGTTTATACCTCCCACCTTTCCAACCTCATTTGTTGCATATGGAGGGAACTGAAATTAAACACAAGGTTTAGTTTAAAAACTGAAGGATATAAAAGCATAAATCTATGTAGCTTTAAAAATGAAGTTTTTACTTACTTCATAATGAAGCATGAAGTTTTTGTCTTTGATGCCACTGTAGAAAGAAAATAGGACAATAGACTGAGAACCACTGCATTCAGACAATAAGAAAAAGTTGATTTCATGTACTTTGATTTAAGATGTGATTATCTCATCTGTCCTGAAAGAGTGAATGTACTGAATATGTGAATCTGCGAGTGAGAATTAGTGCTGAGTTTACCTTAAAGCTGTGGTGATGATATCTGCTTTGATACTGGATTCCAGTGAATCAAATGTGACACTGCACAGCACCTAGAGGAACACAAAGAGGATGAAGAGCGAGCTTTCTCTTTACAAGTTGTATGGCTGCCTTTTTTTTTTTTTTTACAATAAAACCCTAATTCTATTGATTCCATAAACATTTATAACCAGGATGTGATATCCCTCCTCCTGTTATTGCATTTATTGTAAAATGCAATAACATTGTAATGTCTTGCAAACTTCATCTCTCTATTGAACGTTTGCTTTTTGTGACTTCCCTGCAGTGTACATACCTGTGTTTGTCCTCTCTGAAACAGAGCTGAGCCATGAAGAGGTTTAAAGAGGTCTACACTGCAAGAAATGTCCCTTAACGCAGTCAACGCCCTCCCATCACACCTACAAACACACACAGAAGAAAACATAGATTTATATCAAAATATCTTTGTTTACTTACAAGAACACATCGTGTGTCATGAGACACTAAGTCTAAACCACACTCGGTGCTTACCTTCTGTACTCATTAAGCACCAAATTGCGGAAGATTTCTTTGCTCACAGTGTTGAAGGACTCAATGACTTCAAAAGGCTCAGCTTGAGGATATTTTTCTACACGAGAGAAATAAATCGATACTGTTAAATTGACTGACAAGGGGCCAAATTAAGTCAAAAATGTAAATGTAATAAATATAAATATACAACAGTGTGCAGTGTGTTTCATTTAATTGTGAAGGGAGTTGCAACAATACTGAACAGCTGTCTTCAAATTATTTTCATGCTACATAAACACTGATGATTGGATGATTTACCTTTTACATCCTCTTCAGTTTCTAGTCGAACTTTGTTGATGGCTTCGTCTCTAGAAATCTATGACAAGATTATTACAGTTACTGTCACTGATAAAGAGATCATCAGAAGATCAGAAATACATACATATTCTCACAGGAAAGAAACAAACCAAGAAAACCAACCCAATTATATGAAATGATTATTAGAAGAATGGCTATTTCATATTTGAAATCATTTTAATAAAAACATTAGTAGCCTAAAATGGTAGAAGGCTGCAGTTTATAAGGCCATATTCAAGGTCAAACAATGTGTATAAAGGAAAAGAATAAATTAAAGCTGGTTAAACTATGTTAAACCTGAGGGTTGCTATTCTCAAGAGTCATCTTATTCCAATCCCAACTGTTTATTTTACTGATTGCTATTCTCAATAGCACTACTAGCTGATGCAGTTGTGTTATACAGGAATGAATAATAACACTTTCAAAAGCAACTCAGAAGGTGACTCTTGCTTCTCGAGACTTCAGTCAAAGACTAGATCTAACTGCGAAACCATCATTTCCTCCATTACCTTCTCATTTATATATAAATAAAAATGAGAAGGTGTATGTATAATACATATAAAGGTGTGCGTCCTTGTATGTATAATGAAAGAGTAATCATAATGATGCAAGTACAGTCTAGAGATGAAACCAGAGATTATCACACAGTTATGCGTCATCATATAAAAACAATTCCACCCAAAGTCAGACTAAAACTGAAACTAAAGCAAAGGTCTTAATAAGTCACTTTCCACTTCTGAACATTGAATGATGCTGACATTTGTTAATTCAGACACTTTCACACTGTGAGAAAAAGCTCCACTGTCTGTCTTTCTGTCTCTCACTGAGCTGTCAGTCTGCTCTGATACGTCAACGTCAGGTTTGACTGAACTAACTTAAAGGGTGGTCTGTTTTTTATTGCTTGTTTTTATTAGTTGTTGAAAATAGTAAAATTATCATTGCTATTGGTTGTTTAATTACAATAACCTGATTGTGTGTGATAAGACAAAAAGTAGGGTAGGGTAGGGTCTCCCCCTAATTGGAGAATAAGAATGCATATGCTCCACTTGCTCCATTGACTCAAACGCCTACGATCCACAATGCATTCACAAACAACCATATGCTAATTTGGTTTCAAAATTAACCACGAGGTGTCAGAAGAGCACAAACATGCAGAGATAACTGTGAGCCAAGATATACTGAATAGAAATCAGATTTTACCTTATCATGAGTGTAATCTGTGAAAACAGCATAGATCCTCTCTGAAGCTACTCTGCACAAACAAAAGCAAAAACAAGCCATAATTAACATACAAAACATCATGAATCCTATTTTTGTCACTTCATTTTGAGAAATCACATTCACCCTTTTGAGGAGCAAAAAAATCCTGAAAGTTATTTTGTGTCATTGTGGAAATTGTATTTTAATACAGTCCTACTGCTATATTCATATTTTACCACCACATATACAATTCCCAACCCCAACTTTAACATTCACCCCCCTCGCCAGTCACCTTCATCACTTTTAAACTATAGAAAACAGTTTAATTATTTGTCTTACCTGCGAACATATTCCACCATGTCAGCGGGGGCTGAGAAGACTTTGACTGGGGTGCGCTTGGTAACTTTCTGCTCCCGCATCAGCTGCTGGATGGCCAGTATGATCTGCTGGGTGTGTTTGACTCCCACCTTCACCGCATGGCAGAAGTCCTGCTGCAGCACGTTCTCAGCCGATGCCTCAATCATCACTGACAGACAGAGAGTCACATGAGAGACAAGTGTTGTGTGATGCTCAGGTCAGAGAGACAGAGGAGAGGCTAATTAATAATGTGTGACACTGAGCTTCTTGTTTTTTTTTTAAGAATGACCATATCATAAGACATCACTATTATATTTCAATCTTTTGTAATAGTTTGGGTAATGATAATGATGCTTTTGTTCCGATTTTAAACAATTTAGATTTGTTGAAAGAATTAATTAAGTTTGATGTATTGATCAGATTAGTTACTGCTATATACACAGCAAATTGAAGCTACTTCATTGGGAACCCAAAGCTGAACTATTAGTAGCTGTAGCTTATAGCATAATGACACGTGTACATGCAGTAAGAGCTGATGCATGGCTAAATGACTGTTCAGGTTGTTGCTGCTCTTCCTGTTTGACAAGCAAATAAACATCTGTGGTTTTGTGGTTTCTTTGTACATTGTTAGCCAACATGAACTTACCCACTTGACTACAAGGGGCTCCCACCACAATCAAATTGAGACTACTGGCAGTCATCTCTGCCCGAGTGGGGTTGATCAGCAACTGTCCATCTACCATGCCCACGCGAACAGCACCTAGAAAACACACACACACATACATGTACCCAAACGAGATTGAAACAAGTATACAATAATATTCCAGGTAATATAATTGAAATCAAATTATCTGAATAGACTTGAAATGTTATGTCTTCCTCACCAACAGGTCCATTCCAGGGGATGTCAGACAGCGCCAGAGCAGCAGAAGCTTTATGGGAAGAAAATACTGGTTTTAGCATCCATGTAAATAAAAAACTGAGGATGTTTGCAGAACAATGTAGGTGGCTGTGATTTAACTCACCTGCATTGATAGCCAGCACATCTGGATCATTGACACCATCAACAGCTAGCAGGTTACAAAGGATCTTGAGGAGATATGCACACAGATAAACATGAACACTAACTGTAATCACTGTAATCTTTGTTAAAAAAAAAAGAAAAAAGAAGAAGTATAATGGCAAAACGGTGTAAACCTGAACTCACCTGAGTGTCATAAAAGTAACCGGCAGGGAAAAGAGGTCTAATCGACCTGTCTGAGCAACAGAAACAGGTTGGGGTGTTAGTTAAAGTACTCAAAGCTGACAGACATTCAGCACGCAAACCTGCTACAAAAGGTCATTACTGAGCCAAATATCTTATTAACTCACCTATGAGTCTACTAGTGAGAATCTCATTATCAGTGGTGCCCAGCTCTCGCCTCAAATAGTTGGTGGGGATTCGACCAGCAGCTGCTGCTTTCTGCCTGTAGTCCACCTGTCAATCAAAGAGTACATGTACTGTCCAAATAGCCCAAAAAAAGTTTCTAGAAAGCCTTTTTGCAACAAGTGTTATTTGGTATCTTATACCAAAACCATTTTACATTAGAAAAAACAGATGACTAGAGGTCAACAAGCTGAATAAACTCTTCACAATCACTGCGAACGTTGCTTGGAAAACATACCACAAGAGGCATGAACTGAGACGGAGAGGGTTTGGTTTTGCTCACAGCGGTCACCATCACAGACGTCTCCCCCAGCTTCAGACAGAGAAACACATTGAACAGGTAATCAAATAAACAAATATCACATCACATCACATCACATCACATCACATCACATCAAACAGCTAGGACTGGCAATCTGACCCATTATAGATATTTATTATTTTATATGTATACACACACAATATTAAAAAGTGTTGACAATGATTTGCCCACCTCATGTACATAAATGGGGTGGATAAAATATTAAAAACATTTTTCAACATAATGCACTCCAGTACATCAACATTACAAGCTCAGTACTGAACATAAAATAGAATTATCAGCTTCCTGACAATGGTAACATAAACTGAAAATGTATAAGCTTTGTAAAACCAAAATTCACAGCACCTGTTGCATTAAATTGCACAGGTGTACCTAATAAACACAGTGAGTGTATATACCAAAGTACACAGTAATAAAACTAGTAAAATAACAACATAAAGAACCAGAATGGCAATATTAGGGAAATAAAGTGCAGACATACAGTACTGTGCAAAGGTTTTTAGCATTTTAGGTGTTTAGATACTTATCCACTGTGAAATATCATCAGGGAGGCTTCTCATCAGTTCCAAATTTATTCTGCAGCATGACAATGATCCCAAAATTTAGTCAGAGTCATAAAGATCTATCTTCAGCAACAAGAAGAACAAGGAGTCCTGCAGCAGAGCTGACCCCCACAGAGACCTGATCTCAACATCACAGAGTCAGTCTGGGGTTGCATGAAGAGAAGCAGCTGAGATGCCAAAATCCACATAAGAACTGTGGCAGCTTCTCCAAGATACAGGAATAATCAAACTCTTTAAAAGGAAAAGCTGCTCCCAGCAAATATTGATTTCATTTAGGTTTCTTCTGTTTAATACACTTTTACAAAGTTAACTCATAAATAAAAACTTCTCATGGTATTACTTTTTAAAACACCCTCCCTTTACTTTTAGTGCCAAAAACGTTTTCAAAGTACTGTGTATGATGCATGTTGATCAGAAAAGATAACAAGCAATTTCCAGATGCTGCCATGCACCTGTTTGGTGTAACAGTTAACTTTTCTGTACCTGAACTACAGCGGATCCATCAGCAAATCTGGCAAACCTCCCAGAAGAGATCTCAAGTTTCCTACAAGACAAGGTAACAATATAAGAAACTGCCTCCGAGATTAAAACTACACTACATACAGTTGGCGGTGGAAATTGCCTAAGTACAGTACATTTACTCAAGTATTGTACTTAAGTTCAAATTTGAGGTTCTTCCACTCCACTACATTTATCTGACAGCTTTAGTTATTTTCAGATGAAGATTTGACACAATGGATAAAAGAACAAGCTTTTAAAATACAACACATTGTTAAAGATGAAGGCAGTGCTTTCCAACATTTTTGGCTTTTGACATCTTATAAAAAGCAGTGTGTAGTCGGGGTCACATTTCAGATGTTTATGAGTTGTTATATATACACCGATACCAATATACATGCACATATCAGTCGTTAATATATCGACCAGGCTCTAATATGTCATGTATTAAAATATATAAAAGTTGGTTACGAAAAGACGGTGCTGGTGAGCTAAAGCGAGGGATGAAGGCTGTGAAAGTCAACTCACTTCTCTCCAATGTCCACTCCAACTCTGCGTGGGTTTGCATGGCTGCTGTAAACACTCTGGTGACACAGACGGGTCTGAAGCCGAGCGAGCGGCAGCCTCAGTCTGAGCAGATACCTCATATCGAAATGAAATACTCGGTATATGAAATACTACAGTATTATCTACACCATGGTATAACTGCACTAATGGCAGCACCGACACTGTCTGGTTGTGCGCATGGAGGCTTCCATGACAGTACGTCACTTATACGGAATGACGTCACTGGAGAAGCGTCCTCTTCCCTTTTTTTTTTCTCTTTTCTTTATTTAGAGATTTTTCTTAACATTTCACATTTTGGAGTTGACATAAGGACAATTGTAGTCGATTTCATGACAGAAAATTTTGGACTTTCAACAAAAATGTATTGTTAAATGGTGAAGACTTCATTTTTATATGGTTCAGTCTAACATGCTACTATCTGCTTTCAACCTAAACCACTGAAAAAAGAAAAGACGACTGAAGATGAAAGATGCTGTCCTTACTATGTAAATCAAGAACATTGCATACATGTATAATCTCAAGAATTTCCGCATATTGCACCTTTATTTATTGCAGATTTATTTTCACAGAGATTGTTTACTGTAAATAGTATTTTGTTTTACTTATTTTATCACTTTCACCCCTTTTTTCCCATTGTACTGCTGTGTAAATTTGAATTTCTCCCAAGGGGGATAAATAAAGATACATCTTATCATATCTTATATCATCTGCTATTGTAACTCAGAGAACAATAATGCAGGATGATTAATTTTGTGATTCTTTATGCCAAAACATCACCCAAAATTGCACCTTTCCTCCTAGAATAAACTAAACATGTACAAAAAGTCTCCTGACGTTCACAGTGATACATTCCAGCTATACGACCTATCGTTTGTGAGTTGTTGTGTATTCTTTGGGATATTCTCTCGCCTTAATCTCAGATTGAAGGTGAGCACAAAGAGACTTTCCAATTTCAGCAGATGAATGTGAAAACATGCATCATGCTGCACAGTGAAGCTCAAATATCCAAATGAGATGGCAATAACCCTGACACATGGTGTGAGACTTTACATCATATGCACTTTGAAATCCTCACCACCAGGTGTCAGAATAACTTCACAAAGATTTATCAGCCAGTGACAGAATTTACAAATCAATACGACTAAAGTGCACATTTAAAAATAACAGTTTTTTTTAACCAAAGTAGAGCTGCAACAAGTCAATTAACAGAAAATCATCACCAATAATATTTTGATCATTTTGTCATTTAAAAAATTAAGAAAAAAAAGCCCAAATGGTCTGTTTTCAGCTTCTTAAATGTGAATATTTCTGTTTTCTTTAGTCCTCAATGATAGTAAACTCAACGTCTTTTGACTGTTGGTCAGAACAAAATACGATATTTTAAGTTGCATCTTGAGCTTTGGGAAACAATTATCAACATTTGTCATTATTTTATGACATTTTATAGACCAAACAACTAATCAATTCACTTCTCAAATACAACTGAAGCATCAGGCCTTTTCAACTGGAGCTTACAGTAAGTGAGGAAAAACTGCTGTGTGTTTGCTCTCTGTCAAGCCTCCTCTTCCAGCTCTACCAACTCTTAACAAGTAAAGATAACCATGAGCTGCTCTTAGGGTTGCAGAAAAAACGACATCATCTGGCTGTCAGATGACAGCCAGTCATCCGCCGGCAGTCAGTATCTGTCAATCAGACAGACAGTAAATCTGTGACCTTGCTTGCTGATCAGGCAGTCCAGAAGTTGCTTCCCAGCTAGACAGCCCTCAAATTAGTCAGTGAGCCAACTCTCTACTGGGGTTGCTGCAGTTGTTATGGCAACAGATGAGCATTAACAGCATCTCCAGCACTTTCCGAATTACTTTCACGCACTTGTGCACACACAAACACATGCACACACTCCAGCTAATTGCAGGGGAAAGTAGCAGGGCTTCACACAAGCTCACACAAACTGAAACACACATCCCCATTATTACCAAGGTTTCTGCTGGTATTATCTTGTTTCCATGGCTCCGGGACACACTCAGATCTCATTATTACAAAACAGAGCCATGGACTATTAGTGCGTAATGGACCCATCAATGTTTTGTGGTAGACAACAGGGATCATAAACAGCTCAGTGGAGGATGCTGTATTTCTTTGATTTGAACAGACTCTACTTTTTGCTTGAATCTCCTCATGTAAATGTTCATCGACCAACATAGAACTCAATTGGTTATCTATTGACTGTCAGTCTATATATCAATCCATTATTTACCATATTCTTGTCATGTTACAGAGACCTCTGTGACCTGTGAAATGATTTCAACCATGCTGTGTAAAGAGACAAGGTATTGATTAATGTGAAATCCTCGAGTTGTTTTTGTTGATGAGAAGCACATTTTAATTTAATTTCTGGCCAAAGTTCAAGTTGAAAACCAAGAAGACATACAGTAAAATAACATTAATCTACCTAAAAGTGCTAATCTGAGGTTTTTGGACGTCTGCAAAACTATTTGAGTCACAGCATCACAGCAGCCTGTCTTTAAGGTGGTTGTTGTCATTTTCTTCACTTCATTTTAGGATTAATGTCAAATGGAAAATCAGCCTGTGCGTGTGTGTGTGTGTGTGTGTGTGTGTGTGTGTGTGTGTGTGTGTGTGTGCGCGTGTGTGTGCGTGTGCATGTGTGTGACCCTTGGTCACTTCAGCACTCAAGAGGTATAAGTGCTTTTCTGATTTTCATGCTGTGTATCAGGAGGAGATGACAGGACAGCACACACACACACACACACACACACACACACATGCTGACTCCACAGCAGGGGTGAGAAGATTTCTGAATCCCTGGCAACCAGACATGGCTGCACCTTTAAAAGAATATTATAATCAGATTGTCATCCTGAACATGCAGTTAAAGCTTCACACAACAGTCTTTTTCATGTTTTATAATACATTTCATATTAACCTGTAATAAATAATGCAGAATTGGGTATGTTTATTATTTTCTATCAACCTGTGATGCTGACATTGCTTGCATTCAACCTCTTCTGTTGAAAGACATCACACCATTGCTCCAGTCTGTCACTGGCCAGTAATTAGATTCACCTCCTTGTGACTGATATGGACATGCATGAGTTTGAGGGAAGCACTGTTAGACAGCTCATTGTAACTTGAATTGGCAGAGCATCATTTCCTTTGTCACAAGCATGCTAATGACATTATGGCACATGGCACTGCTCCATGCAATAAGGTCCTGCTATCTCAAAACAAAGTAGAGCAGAATTGTGGTTTGGGCAGTACTACAGTACTACTAGTGCATTATGGTCAGCATTTATACTTTGAGACCAGGTTTATCTGTGTGATGGACACATGCTGACCTTAACAGAATTTGAACCATAATAAACTTCTTTTGTTTACATCAAGATGTATTTATCACATTATGTGCCTGTATTGTATATCAGGAAAAAGGAAAAAGAAAGGAAAAAGATACTTATACTCACATGAATGAGGATAGTAAAGCCTATCAGGCACTGTTTGCTTAAACATGCAAATGTTACCTTTGTCAGTGCACAGGTCCCATAATACATTAACCTCACACAATCAATCTACTGATTGGATGCAAATTAGAAAACCCCCACTGTGTGTGTGTGTGTGTGTGTGTGTGTGTGTGTGTGTGTAGACTGTCTGGATATTAATGATGATTTATAGTTTAGTGGGTTAGTGTCTGAGCCTATAATACATGCACAATCAGCAATAAGGTAGGTTTCAGACAGTGACAGGGTTCAGTTAAGGTACAACGAACAATTCGCTTGCACAGGTTTTATAGTTCAAATATTAAAACATGATTGTGTTGGGGAGAGTAATCTCTAAAGCATCAATAAAAGCAGTCTAGACAAAAATGTAAGAAAATTACAGCGATTTTCAAGAACTTTATTAGAGTAGCATTTTTTGATAGGACTCACCAATTGATTTACAGAGAGTAAAACAAAACCTGTAATAAATATAACAATGAAATGCATTAAACATAGTGAAGACAAAAGCCTTAGATCGTTTCCTTGTTGGCCCAGAGGTTTAATGCATCAATCATGAACTGCAACATCCCCGCTTTAAGTTTTGCATATAATTCCCCATCTCTCTTTTCTCATTTCAAAATAATGTCTACTCTACAATAAAGGCATAACATTTCCCAAAAATACTTAAAGTACGTCCAAAAATTTGTTTCATTATAGTTCTGACCCCTGGATTCCTTAACAGTGGTTTCCTGCAGTGTTGTTGATTTAAAAAGCCTTTCTGACAGAGCACAGATAGAGGGATTTAAAGCCTTGAGGCCTAGACTGCAAAGAGTTGATTACTTTTTGCTCTCAAGCATTGAATCTAGAGTGGTTATAAAAGCTTTTCTTGAGGACCTCAGACTGTGCTGTGGCTCATGCTGGGCTGAAACAATCTAGATAAAAAAATAAACAGAACAACACAAAATTTGATTATTGCCAACAAAATATGTCATGTCATTAGAAATCTGGTGAAAGTGTATACCTAAGTTTATTTTAGTGATGTGTATTTATTCATTCATCAATAACGGCAAGTGTGAAATGCATCAATCTATTATTAAAAGATATAAATCCTTTAATAGATGCATCAGGTAAAATAAAAGATTTACATGATGTTAAGAGTTGAACCATGGACACACAACGGTATGATGTATTAATCATTGTGCTGTAATGTTATGCAATTACACTTTGACTGCCCCACAGGGGTTTTAATCATTTCAAATGGAGATTTGAGTGTTGGCCATTGATTTCCCATAGCGATGCTACAGGATAAGACAGAGTGGATGAGCAGAGTGACCTCCACTGCTAAGATAGAGGTTAGATCTCTACATTATTTAGACAAGCTAGATAGGCAGGGTTATGTTTGATGATCTTTTTAAAATCTGTTTCATTTTTTATTTTGACTGCAGTTTTGTTATGATCCTGCCTTCATGAAGATATATCATTATTATTATTATCATAACTTGTGTGCCTGCTGGTACTAGTACCTCATATCTGTTATGTCTCTGCACCATCCTGGGTCTAGAGGGGATGTTAAATTAAAAACATAACTCATTAAGTTGCCCTAACCCCAATATTGGTTGCACAACACTGTATACAGTTTTAGTTTTAGTCTGTATTAAAACAATAGTCAGGTGCCCATACTAACACTGAAACAGGTTAAGCTTGCTGTAATCACAACCCCTGTTCATACTGACTGACTGTTCCCTTCAATTTCCCTATTTTTGATTATTATCAACCACTGCACCTTAACAAGAAAACATTGTCCAGAAAAACAAAAGGAAGCTTTATAATAAAATGGCTGTTGCTTTGGAATGCATCCACTTAATTTGATTGACTCAGACTGCTGAAGTCTCATATTAACTTCAGATAAACTTTTTCAGATAAAGTTTTTGTACGGTAGTGTTTACCATCACTTACCCTGAAAACATATTAAGAACAATTTTTAATAGCTTTTATGAACAGGAGGAATGATTATAGCCAAAGCTGATATGGCCACCTGAATATTTCAGGGACTACACCTGAACGGAGTCGATCAAAAATGTTGAATAAATATTTTTTATTTTATCATTTGGAAACTGTCCTGTCTCCTCAAAATAAAAATGGGCACATCTGGTTCAGACCATGATGAAAATCATTGGGCAGAAAGATCATTACAGTCTGCAATCTCTCTTTGACCAGTGTGTACTCAGGCAGGTAAATACTATCCTGTATGACCCATCCCATTTTCAGTATTGAGTATGAGCCGCTATCAACTATCTATCTATCTATCTATCTATCTATCTATCTATCTATCTATCTATCTAGTAGTCTAGACACATACTATGTAATCACAGAGTATTTGAACTTTTGCTGGTTCACTTACCGAACAGTCATTTCTTCCCCCCTGGATGAATCCTAGTGTTTGTGATGTTAATGATCCTGATCTTGTATTTTGATTGGTCGCATATGGCCTGAGGCATGATGACTCAGATTACGAGAGATTTCAACTCTATTAGTCATCTATCTGTATTAACAGTCATATAACCTCATTTGGGGAAGTCAATGTAGGTTACGTTAGAAAAGAGGAAGCTATTTATTCAAAATGTTTCTTTCTGTCCAGCATTAGTCATCCCACTTTACACTCAAAGCTGCATGAGGTCAGCACAGCTCCAACTCAAAATACTTGTGGCTACTTGTAAATTCCATTGAAATAACTAACAGAAAACTTCACTGATGAGACAAACAGAGATTTTGATCTGTGAGAGGTTGTGAAAGGTCCTCTGGTAGTTTTGAAAGGGAATTTATTTTTGCTGTTGTGGATTTCAGAGCAGTGGTGCTTTGTGGCCAGTGGATTCTGTTCCCTGGGCTAGATTAATACCAACTAGAGGAAAAATGTTTGTGTGTTTCCATGTGTGCAGTGGTTCTGCAGGGTTTTGAGCCAAAAGAGGCGGTTGGTGGGTTTTTACTGGGTAGTTTACGGTAGATTTCAGAGCTGAGTGTGTGTGAGGAATGCTGCTTTAGGTCTGCACAGTCACTGAGTCATTAGGGTGGAGGTGGACGCTGTTTTGTGACACAGCTCCTTAAAAGCATCATGAGTAATACATTTGAATGAAATGGACACGAGCACCCTATAATGAATCCAACTCAAACAAACTAAATATTCATCTAATCCCCTACAGTAATTGAGGAGAACATAATTGTGCTCAGGCTGCTGTGTGGTTTAGCAGGCACTACATGAGCCATGAAAGGTTTTCATTATCTGCGTCAGTGGTGTAATCGTGGTGATACAGCATGTAGAGATGTGTGTGGGTTGATTGTTAACTCAGAAAAAAAGGCAGGATTTGATTTGATCCTGGAGCAAATTCCTCCTCTTTTCATTCTACCTCATTAAGATAAGATAAACTTCATTGATTTCTAAGGGGAGACTGAATTACTGTGGTAGGAATGGACAGAACAATGATTAGAAAACAAAGCATAAAAGGTATTAATATCCCTGAAGGCTTTTATTACAAAGTTGGACATTTTTGGTTATTTTACACGAGGGACTTTCTTTAGGTAGGAATCAAATAGGTGATCACATTCATCACCTCTGCACCACTCCAGGTTTAGTCACATTTGAATCAAAATGTGATGATAGATGTATGTGGAGGTATGTTGGCAAAACTGTAATAATAATAATTAATAGTAATTAATAGTGATGTAGTTGTGAAACAAATTCTTTCCAAACTCAGGAAGAGGAGAAAGGTCGATAAAACTAGTTATTTCCCATGGGATGTGTTGGACCTGTGAACAGTTGACAGCTAATTTGATAAGGGTGGGGATGAAGGGTTTGTGAACAATGGGCAGCTAATTTGTGATTCAGACAGTTATTTTATTTTATTTTGTGGTTGTTGTATTGTATTTTGGGGTTAAATGTATTGTATTCTGTTGTGATATTTGTGTAATACTTTAAAAAAAACATACAGTAACACTGGTATTCAGAGTACAAGATATTTTATAAAGTGGCATTTTTACAAAAACAAGTATACATTTTGCACATTTGGTTTTGAGGAGTCTCTAAATGGTACTATTGCAGTGCCAAGATGTCAGATTTTACCCAAAACCAGTCTTCCACTTGTAGAAGTGGTTAAACATATGGTCAGCTACTATTTAAAAATATACGTGACTTCTCTCAAAAATTAAAAGCAAAGCTTGAGATAAGTGGTTTAATGTCTAGACGAAGATGAACCAGCCTAAGTGAAAGACAAATATATACAGTGTAATCCTGCTTTTGGTGTTTTATTTTGAAGGCTGTTCTGGCATATTCGCTGCATTTTCAATGTGCTACATTTCACTCTGTAACCTGATGTGCACTCACCCTGCTTACATCCCTCCGGTCCAACACACTCTGCAAAAAACAAGACAGGTCTAGCCAGGATTGAATACAGTGTACCCTCAAGCCGAAACACTAACAACAGCAACCGTTATTCTCTATGCAAATGAGACCCTGTGCTTCTCCAAGAGAGCTGCTGCTGAATTGTGCTTACTAAAAGTTTTAGGGGCAACGTACAATAATCCATTCATTCCAGCTGGGTTCCTGAGAGGTGACCCAGGGCCCCAGTTCCCAAACCAGTGATTGTGCTTTAATTGACTATTTGGCCCCACAGCCTCTGCTTCCTATTGACATCAACAGAGCCATTCATCAGTTGTTGATTAGGTGTCTCCAACCTTTATAGTGAATGATTCTGGGTCTACACTGATCTTACTCTTATTACCTTATACAGCTAAAAGAAACACTGTGCATTAAGAATAGCTGCTGGTTGTTGGTATAAACTGAGATTTGAAACTACTGTGCATTTCCTGTTTGAGAGTTGTAGTGAAAGACAGCTCTCAGCCCCATGAAATAAGCCAATTACAAATCCTGACTCAATTAAGACGTATAGTCATAGTTTTTAAATTCATGCAAATGCTTCTCAAACATGAATATTTTCTTTTTTCTTTGGTCATCTGTGATAGTAATCCAAATATATTTAGTTTTGTCAGAACAAAACATTTGAGGATGTCATCTGGGTTGATGTTTAATTGAGAAAATAATTTACAGATGAATCAATATTGAAAATAATCTTTATTTTGGCGCCCAATAGTTTGAAATGATTTGTATCACAAATTATCCTAAATGATCATAAGTTGATTCTTGTATAATATTTTCTGGATCTGGCATGATATGTTTTTAATACTTGCCTATTATGATTGATCACCTGCAGAACACACCAAGATGACACCAGGCATGATCACATATGCGACAAGTAATTCAAATGTTGCATTTCACACACTCGGGGAAAAACATATTACTGCAGTTTGATAAAAGTAACGGAGGCCTGAACACATTAATTTCAATTAAAAAAAAAAAACACTCCTCTTAACCTTATTATTGGATCAGGCTTCACCACCAACCCCCTTACTGTACAGTTAGCAGCCTCTCTACCACCAAGTAGCTTACTTGCTTTGCTGCTCTAATATGCTGTATGCTGCAAATGCAGACAATAGCTGCTCATACATTCACTGTATTTTTATAGGCTTATGAGCAAATAAGCAAAAAATACTGAGTATGCAATATCTTATAAACTACAGGACTAGAGCTGCATACAAATGTATTGCAATCCCATTTCTTTCTGTATCATATCTTTTAAAAACAACCTTGCTTCTTTACAACACTGCTCTTGAAACCATTACATTGTCCTGTTGTTTTCTAATGCATATAATTGACAGCAAGACCTTTAAAAAGAATCTAAATGATATGGATGCCCTATTTTTTTTCTTTTAGAAAGAAGCAAAGGAGGCGGAGGGAGATGCACATAGGGGAGGCAGAGATGGAGGCGGTGCTATGTGTCCTCCACTCATCCTCAGCTGCCTCTCTACAGTAGTATGCAGCATTTGAACGGGGCGCACCGGAGAAGACGTGTAACCGGGGCCAGAAACCACTTTTACAATAAATATGAGGAATAAACCGACGTCTTTGAAACCAGGACCTTAAACCGCTGGAGCTTTCTACATTTCATATATTCTTTAAATTTGTCGCACCGGAGGAATATTTCCCCGTTAATGTTTTTGTGAGCTGGATCTTTTTTTTTTCTTTCTCCCGGTAACAGTCCGTTTTTCCAGTGAGCTGCTTGCATAAAACCACACCTGGTACAGGTCTCATGTAGCTAGTCTATCTTTGCTTATTTCTGTAGATAAATAGCCAAATCCGGAGGCTTAATTTAGAGGCTGCATTTTTAGCTTTAAGGCTTTTTTAAAACAAACAAAACAAAAAATGTGAATTCTTACCTCTCTCCATGAAGTAGCCAAAACTAGCCTTTGGAAACAGTTGCAGATTGTGGATTAAGGTTTTTTTTTCCCTCCTCTCTTGACGTCTTTCAGCGGCTGTTAGCCAAAATGAGCGTCGATTTAATTGAATCAGCCACATGAGTGGAGTCTAAACAAAACGCCATACTGTATTTCTCCCAAGGAGTGCGCATTTTTTTCACCATATTTGCTGAAATAAACGGCGCCAGTTGCCCTGGAAAAATATGGAAAGCGAGGTTTTCACCCCGTTGCTGGAGCAGTTTATGCTCACGCCTCTGGTCTGCTGGGTAAGAACCCTAATTAGCTATTCAAATGAATCTTAAGCTCACTAATTAAACACCCCAGCCCTTTGAAAGCATTCATTTGAAGTGATTATTGATTATTTTAACACCTATTTGCATTGTTCCCATGTATTTACAGGTGAAGACAGCCGGGCAGCCTAAAGTGACTGATGGCAACACATTATCGGAATATATTGAATTAGTGGATGGGATTTACCTGAATGAAATCATGCTTGAAATGTAAGTAACTTAACACAGATTCAGAAATGTTACAGACCAATCCATCTGTCCTCTGCATTGGCTACTATGGTACCACTTTCAACACTTAAATGGATACATGTGCAATCTGTTTGCTCAATGTACTGGGACTAGTGCTGTGGAGGAGGGCTCACAAATGATACCCACCCTAGGGCTTTTAGTAGGGGGTCATCCCCTCATGAGCAAATTAAGCAATCCTTCAGGATCCTGAACCTCTGTCCAGCACTTGAAATTGTCTGCTGACGTGAATGTAGGCTACACACAATGGGACTTTGTATTGGGGGCAATAATGGGCCACACAGTCAGAAATCTTCGCAGACAGTTATTGTCCGGATCCCTGTGCAGGTTGTCTGCAGCATGCATCCACAGTACAAGGAAGCAGCAAGCGCCTCCAAAAACCTCCAGTAGTTCTGTTTTTATAGTCACCCTAGACTATCATCTGCAGAGGACTGGAAGACACCCCGCCCCTGGAAGCTGCAGAGCTCACATTTCCTGCTGTGCCGTAGATTAAACTAGAAATAGAAGCCTTAAGCTGTGAGAAACACTGGTAGCCGTACAGAATGAAGCGGCTAACATATCAGGCCAGCGCAGACACCCATTTGTTTGTTTTTAATAAGGTGTTTTGGCTGATCTCTTGATTGAGAGAAAGAGGAGGAGGCTGGAGGATGCTGATGCATGAGTTGTCACTTCTGTCATCTCCTAATGTGTGTGTGTGTGTGTGTATAAATAGCATGATAGAGGACAGGTTTCCATTCCTTTGTCTGGCTCCAGACTGCCCCTTCCCGCTTGCAGGCCAGTTTTTTTTCATATTTTTCCATTAATGCCAAACTCCACACTGTCAGCATTTACTCCTCGTGCTCGCCTGTCGAAGGATTGTTCAACAGAGCCGGCTCCCGGTGGGACTGATTTCCTCTTGCCAAGAGATTATAATGTGTTGCAGTTTCATTGAGCAACTTCTCATCACCTCGATTGTATGCTTAAGGGAAAGTTGTTGCACAAATCTCTCTCTGTATTTGTGCAGAGTTTGACCTAATAACCAGTGTGAACTGCTATTTAGGAGGGTTAAGCTGTAGCTCTACAGCATGAGGAGCAGATTAAACCAAACTAGCCTTTTCCTGTCTCTGGATGGTGTCCCGTTCTTCCTGCTCTGCCCTCTTCCACTGACCTCAACCTCCTGCTGCTCAACTGTGTCACTCTACTAAACCGCCTACCTTCAAGTTTCACTTCTCTTTCCCATGCTTGCCCCCCCCCTCCCCGCACCTCCAGGCTACTTCTACACACTAACAGGTATCCTTCAGAACAGAAAGGTGTTCAGTGAGTAATTTGCAAGTTCAGTTGGACCAGGGCATCTTTCCTCCTCCGCACTCAGCCTCTTCAAAATGGTGAACAATTCAGCAGTATTTTTAGAGTAATTTCCCATATGGGACATTGTATCATGGAGAGCAACCGGAAGGATATGTGGGGGGAAGGGAAGGAATGAGTGAGACAGCAAAGAATTCGCCAAAATGGTTAAAAACCATTTAACGAGCCAGGGGAAAAAAGCGAGAGGGTGTCACGCAAAATGCAAATTGAAGCTCTGGTTTCCCGAAGCTACACGGGAACACTACAGTTCCACTGAGATGTTCATCCTCAGTAGGATTTATGTCTGCAAATAAATTGAATGAGCTGGATGAGAATTTTCTATGGTTGGTCGAGTGCTGCTGTAGAGAACAGCCATCGTTGAGCTGAAATGAACTGTGACTGGCTTAGTGATCGCCTGACAGGATGTCGGGGATTGCCAGTCACAGCCAACTCTGTGTGTTAATATGTGTGTGTTTGTGTGTGCTCTCTTACATTCAGGGCCTCTGTGTCTGTGTGGGAGTATGTCTATCTGTGGGTGTTTTTTTGTGTGTATGTGCGCGCCTACATTTGGGTTCTGGAGTCGGGCAGCTGTTGTTAGTCGTCTTGCCCAGCCATCCTCCCACACAGAGGGCCTACAGTAATGGTCAGATGTTGTGTTAGTGTTGAGCAGTGAGTCTGCTCTTTGTCTGCCGCTCCCACTTTACCAGCGTTATGTGGTAACCTCCAGCAGACTCTGTGAGCTGAAATAGACTCAAGCAAAAGTGCATGTTTACAGCTCATGCATCTAAAATCTGCAGCAACTGTTGGGAGGGGTGTTTTATAGTTTGACAGCACCCATCAAAGACATATCTTCATTTAGTTTTTTTTACTTAACGTGGGATAATTCAGACACTGAAATGTCATTGAAACATGCTACATGATCCAATGTTGACTGAAATGACCACTTGGATGTTTTGTAATCCCTCCTTCCCTACCTCCATCTTTGCATTGGGTTTTTTCTCTCATTAAAAATAGCTTAAAAACCACAGGTGAGTTTCCAGGCTTCTTTGAAGAACCGTAGGTGATAATTAACAGGGATTGCATTTATTCCAAAACACACACACACTCTCACTTTCACATTTTGTTTCCGCCTCACCCCCCCTGTTGTGACATATATATTTGAGTGTTATTTGGCTCTCCACTGCTTGCGATTGATCCAGTCATGCTAAAAAGGGCTCCGCTGGTGCTCGCCTCCAGCTAGTAGCTGCTGTTTACACACACACCAAAGAAAAAAAGAAAAAAAAAAAACCCGCTGGAGTTTACTACACTGGTGATAGCACAGCCAAGAACCACACTTGCCTCCCACGATGGATGATACAATATTAAAAGATATGCACACATTAATAAGCGTTAAAATATTTTAGTCTCATGAATAATTATACTAATCTGACTTATGAAACCTGCTTTAAACATTTTAACTGGTGATTTCAGCTGTTGTATAATCTGCAGCATTGCTTTGTTGAGTGTCTGCGTCTTGCACCAAGCAAGAGACATGGCAGACAGGTTGGCAGCAGTTGTCATTGAGACACCATGGGAGAGAAGTGTTGGGAGACCCTGGGATTATCTAACGGTTTGCTGACACCCAGATGGCACCAAGCCTCCCCCCCTCCATTACTCCTGCCCCCACTGCCCTCTTCTGACTGACATTGCCTAGCCAATTACATTGCCTCCTCACTGCTGTCAAACCAATTAGTTTTTCCCGCTCAGCAAGTGGGAGCCAATTAAATTTTTGTCCGAGTGACGACTGTCCAGTTGAATTCTTTGCTTTCCTGCCAAATATTGTAGACCCGTGCTGGCTCGTTGGCCCTTTTTTTTCTTCTTCTTCTTTTTTTCGGTCAAGCAGTCAGTCTGTCCTCTGCCAGCTGTTGGAACGAAATGATGTGAGTGAGATGGACAGTTGCAGTAATAAAAAAGGAGATTTAAATGTGTCTAAATTGATTTTCTTCCAGTCGCACATTTCATCATTTTTACTGGTGCAGTGGGTTATAGTGTCTTTTCAAACCACATAGTGCATTGCATGCTAGTCTGACCCTATTTCACCCTGAAAATTCGTCGACTAACTTTTTTCTGTGCGTAGAGAGTTAAAACGTGGATTTTGAAAAGAATGCTGTTCGTCTTGTTCTTCACTTTAATATTTCCTTTGGCTGGAGTATTCAGACAGATCCATGCATGCCTGTACTGTAAATCTGTCTGAAAGGCTGCACACATGAAGATGAGAGTATAAATAACATGAAGGTAGCCTTAACCTTCCAGCATTTTCATCTGCATGTTTCGTGTCCTTACCAGTGGTTTTTCTATCAAAGAGTCAGTGAGTATGGATCTGTTAATGCTCAATGCAGATTTGAAACACTGCACGGCCCCTATTTTCTCTCAAGGCCACATTACAGTAAGTGCAGTGTGTAGGCTCATATACACATAATGTAGTCCTCACTAAGCATGTCAACACTTCTTTTCATAACAGAATTTGCTTTTCGACACGTCGTGTATAAACAAACACACTCAGAATTTAGCCAATGAGCTTTTAGGAGAGGGAGCAACACTGAATGACATCTATGTGGTTCCATTTGGTCTTTTGTTGAACATGACTTTCCTTTTCTGTACTGTAGACGGTCAGATGCACCATTTGATTTTCTGGTAACTGTTATACTAACATATGGAAGCTACATTATGTGTATGCTATGCTTTTTTATGGCTTTGTTTGTTCTAGTCGAATACTTTGAGGTTAGACAGCCATCTGGCAACATTTTATTATTACAGACTGAATGTAGAGGAGGCTGCGTACAAAGAGACACATGAGTCAGCTCTGCCTCAGTTGACATCCATGACATCCATTTTTCTTGACTGTCTTTGAATGAGAGCTCTTCGCTGTTTGAGAGACTTAAGTTATAAGAGAAACGGAGGCAGTCTAATGTAGAAATGAAGAGTTAACTGTTTTAATGTATGAATTATCAGAACTTTAGCTAGCTTCAGCTTCTCAATTGTGATTATTCCATGCTTTTCATTGGCAAACATGATAGGAACAAAATTCATGTTAATGGAGACCGTTTTTATCGAATCAAGCACAAGACACAGTTGATCTTAGTATGTGGAGTTCATGAAATATTTCTAAAATGTCATTTTGAATTAAATAGATTATTCCTGAATCACCCTGCTTCTCTTTTATCACCTGGTTTTGTGTCTTCCTTCTATCATTTGTTCTACACTTCTCAGCTCTTGTCATCCCTCTCCTTTTAAAATCATGTCTCAACACCTACTGCGGCCTCTCACTCTTTCCATCTTTTGTCTTTCTCCTTCACTTCTGTGTCTCCTGCTCTGTTCGTGCCTCACCTCTCCCACCCCACCTTTTCTCTCCTCTGTTTTCTTTGAGCAGCATGCAGAAGCCTTTGTTGGCGTTCTCCTGGGCTGGTTACAGCAGACATAGTTGGGATTCCAGCTGGACTAGAGAAAACGAGACAGGCAGATCTGCTGCTGGGATTGTCAGTCTATTCAGTTCTGCCCTCAACAGCCCTCTGCATCAAAGTGTAGAATCGGACATAAATGCGACCATTCCTTGTAATCATCTTTGTGTCATGCCATCCTCTCTGTGTGTGTCCGGGGATGTGTATCAAGTCAGACAGGAAACGGCAGCTGTGACCTTGACAGGACAAAACTTTAACAAGGTTGTGTTAATGTGAGGCACTTGAAACCCCAGAGCCAAGGAAACGTTAAACCCCGCAGGGACCATTCTAGGGCTTTAGACACAGGTTTGCCATCAGTTTTAATATCTGTGATTTATACAGTGGTCGACATTTAATGTAATCAATTCTTGAGATTAGTTGGAATTTCTGAGCTGCTCTAGCTTGTTTCAGGAAATAGCAGAGATGCTATTTAACTGGTCACATGTGCTGCATTTCGTTTGAGCACGAGTTGGCCACAACTGTTGAACATTGTGTTTTTGTATGTAATGATGCATGCGCCATTTATGCAACTGAATAGAGAACCAGGTCTTTATTTGAGACTTGCCATATTGTTAGAGACAGGTGTTTATTTCCAGTTTCCCATTTCACCCTGCGTTATATTTGACTTATTGGCCGATCTGTTCCCTTTTTTCCTGTGTTAATTTGCTGTTGTGCTCATTTGCTGTTAATGCAAACTCAACACTTCCTCAATCCGTTTCATGTTACAGGCCCTTCAGCGGCTCGGGGGGCAGAATCCCCTCTGTTCCCTGGAAGCCCTTCCCTCTGAAACATCTGCAGGAAGTATTGCGTTTCATTAATAGAAGCTTAACATTGAGAATTAGAAACAGTAGAATTATAGTAGAATTAATTAGTGACCAAGTAAAATATTTCTGTTAAGAGGTGAAACTTGGCATGAATAGGTTGACCTATTGAAGGAACTGTGCACCATTTTGACTTTTATTTGAGACATTGAATTTTGTTTCAATGCTTTATAGCTTTGAAGTGTTTGTTCTGCACAAAGTAATGCATCCAGTGGCTTCCATACGTGTAGCTGCAGTACCTATGGATACAGTGGCGGAGGAATGGGAAGAGGCCCAGTGGAAACAGAAAGACAAAAAACGGCAGAGAAACGGGCCCATGAAAATCCAAGACAAGGAAATGGGGTACAGAGAACCACATACCAGTGGTCAGATTCTCACTGGTCTGTTTATATACTACAGTTCCCAGGGGAAGAGGGTGGGGGGGTGGGGGTGAGAGAAGAGGATACAGTTATTTTCAAACATCTCAGCATTACAAACTGATAGTTGATGCTGTGTGTCCTATCCAGTGTAATACTTGGTATATTTGGATATATCATACTAAGATTAGTTGTATGATTGCAATATATGTTGCTTTGAGGTCATTACTGTCAACTGTATTTGTAAAAGTAGCGGTTTACATGTCTGTCTGTGCTCACTGTACTTGAAAGGTTCTTCTTAGAAAGGCGGTCAGTGTGTTTACATGAACTCTAGAAATGTGTCTGTTGGGTAAACACTTAAGCAGGGTTATCTTGCTTGCAACAAGGTTGTACTCGGATCACTCGAGATCTGATTTACAGAGCCAGATTACTCTTGAACTACTCTGACATGTATTCACCGTTGTCACTCAGTAAAAAAAAGAGTGGCATCAGTTATATTCTGTGAAATCCAGCATAAATATCATATAAATCTGTTGCATATGTGAATACATTTTCACATTATTATTTTTTTCCTCATTATTGACAGCCAACAAATCAAAGAAAAATATTGCCATCTTTATTTGTTATTTGATTAGTTGTGTTTCTACAAGGCAAGTTAATGGTTTAGCTGAAGTATTACTTTGATTTGGTTGAAGGAGTCTGGTGTTGTATCGTGTCATATTAGAACATAATGGTTAATATTTTGCTGTTTTAAGTGGATGTAAGCGTCAAACCCCCAAAGAATTAACCTGAACTGAACTGTTAACCTGAGCATGACTGCTTATCCTCTTTGCTGTTTGGCTATCTGTGTGTGTGTGTGTGTGTGTGTGTGTGTGTGTGTGTGTGTGTGTTCCTCTCAAATACACACAGACACAAACACACACTCCCCTGCTATGTTTGGACTGTTCAGCTCATAGGCTCTATCCCAAACACGTGGCCAAATGTAGCCTGCATTTTCTCTTTGTGTGTGTGCATTTACACTGCTTTCCGTGTGTGTGTGTATGTGCATGTGCCTGGCTGCCCATACTGACTGTAATGTAGCCTGTCATATATAGGTTAACACTACTCCCTAACCTACCCAGCCAATCAAAGCCAGAGGATGAGAGGAGAAAGGCCAGTGTCCCCAGGCTTTGCATAAGGCTGCAGTGCCTATCGACAGCACCAATAGTCCATCTTATTGATTGGCTGTCTGGCTGACTTGCTGACTAGTTGTCTGCCTTGCTGGCCATTCAGCCGGCCTTCTGGCTGTCTATCCCTAATCTATTTGTCTATTTAAAGTCTTAGGTTTACTGTATCAGCAGGAACAGGGAGGGAGGTAATATCTGGGATTTTGACCCCCATTAGGGTTCTAAGTCCTGGTATTTATTCGCTTGCTGATTCACAGAGAGAGGGGGGCGGGGTCGCCTGTCGCGTGCTTATATGTGTGACATCAGAGAGGGAGCCAACGAGGCGAGGGGTGGTTTGAATTGGATTGTGTGGCGTTGCTATGGTCTTGTTGCTGTGGCCGCCATGTTCTTGGCTGCCTCCCTGGTGATGAAGGAACGTGTGAATGGGAAACCCTTTTTCTGCTGTCTATCTATGTCTTTTTTCACTCTTCTTTTTCTCTCTCACACACAACTCATTCGCCGCATCACCCTCCTCGCCCTGACAGGATTACAGCCTCCTCTGTGCTTTTTAATTAAGGGGTTAAATAGACCCCCTACTATGGACCCTGAAAGGGGTGTGTGTGTGTGTGTGTGTGTGTGTGTGTGTGTGTGTGGCGGGGAGAGATGGGGAGGTCACATGACTGTTCATTTAGAGCAGTATTAAAGAGAACCCTGTGTCCTTCTGATTAGCATGAGTGTGTGTGTGTGTGTATCAGGGTGGAGGCTGATCAAAAGGCTAATTAACACATCCACATTGTGGACTCGGTTGACTCGAGAGACGAGGCTTTTAAATTTGAAACTACAAATTCTGCCCTTTTCTCTGTGTGACATAACATGTATTGTGCCTTTTTTATTTATTAAAAGTTGTATATAGGATGGTGTAGCAATAAAAACCTCACCCTAAAAGACCTTTCCCACTTTTTAAAATGAGTAAAGAGCAAATTCATAGTTGGGAATTTTAGACATTTTTCTTTATATGTGAGAGGCAGGTTTTAATAGTTTTTGTGAATTTGATGTAGGTTTTATTGATCTTAATAGAATAGTAACAGGGCTGCAGTGTGATTTATTGATGAGGAAGATACTGTTCAACTGGAAATCCTCTGTGACTGCAAGCATCCACATTGCTGAATGTCCTTGAGAAAAATGAAAAATCCTCCACCTTCAACCTCCCCTCTCAAGCAGAGCAATGCAAATAATATGCATAAGAATCTATGTTCTGTTTTTGTGGTAATAAGCTTTATTACAGACACAGACATGGTGGTGCAATCCTCAAGAGCACAGATGCACAGACATGCGCACACACACACACACATGCATGACTACACACGTGCTGCACACTACAAGCATGCATGTATGCATACATTCACAAGCAGCCATGACTCTCCTCCCCCACACTTAGTGGATGTTGACCTCCATATATAGGTCATGAGATGCACATGCTTTGAAGTCTGAAGTAAATATCGTGGAGAAAAAAAGAGAGCTGCTCTAACAGTGTTGATGTTAGACTGAAATTTCAGCCTCATGACTAGTGTTGTTTTCCTACACAGTCTCGTGGCAAATGTATCAAGCTAATTACAGGGATAATGGTTTTTTGGGAGACTGGGAGGAATTTTATTATTTTTTCCTTCTTGGGGTTGATGGATGGTGGACAAACAATGATATTTTTCAAATACATTTTCCATAGCATGTATAAAAGTTTTCGTTCTTTAAAAATAGTCTATGCATCGTTCATCAAGTGTGTTATTAGTGTTATTCTTCTACTGTGGAGTTGCCATCTATATCCAAAATTCATAGTTCATGGTGAGGTCCTCAACAGTCCACGACCCAAAATATATTCAATTTACCATCATGTTTGACATAAAATCCTCACATTCACAGCATTGTTGCTTTAAAATGACTGAAAGGATTATTCAGCTATCAACATATTTTTAAAGAATGTATTCATTGACTTATTGTTGCAGCTCTACTTTTAATGATTACTACTCATGCTGTCAAAGGAAGGAGTTAAGAAGCCATGTTAACTTCACTACAGTTAACACAAGTGATTAGATAACAAACACATGAATGGCTGCTTAGTACTGACCATGTTACTGACAGACACTTGACATGTCAGGCATTTCCAAAGAGACTCCGCTGACAAATGATCAGATAACTCTTGTTTTTTTTGCATTAGGCAACAAGGTAACAACAACTATCTTGTCAGTAAATTTACTGACGTGGTTTGAAAAAAGAGGGTTTGAGATGAAATGCGGTTCTGTATTGTAAAGGTAATTCCCATAGATGTGCAAATGGTAGTTAGGATCGGTTTAGATGGTGCTGTGTGTGTGTGTGTGTGTGTTTGTGGAATGTCTGCGGCTCACTAAAACATGTTGACACCCGCGATAACATCAGTCTTCATGCACGCTCCTTCTTTAAAGTCCCCTGGGGGACTCTCACTCAGATAAACACACAGCCTCTCTATTCTGGAAGCACTATGAAGACACCTCTTCTCTTTGATTCAGACAGATGGGAGGAAATAGGGAACATGGTTAAAGGTCAGAGAATTACTGAAATACGTCATTGTGTGTTGGAGCTCTGATGAATGATAATTCCTTTGAATTTACTCCATGAAATCGGCTCATATGCAACGTGAATCCTGCTCAGTTTAAGTCACTCCTGTTTTACCTATACAGCAGGTCTCTTGTAGAATTAGATGTCTGTGTCTATCTAGTGTGTGGATTTAAGGATTTAAAGGCCTCACAGATAGGATTTAACTCGCCAAATAATCTGATTTGGAGGTGGCCGAAAAACACTGTCTGAAACACTGGTGCCATCAGATTTATGGAGGCAGCCTTTTAAATGTGACTGTGGCTTCTTTAACATGTTTATGGCACTGACCCTACTCAAACAAGGGTCCTTTGTCACTACACTGCAAACAAAGCAACATGGTGTCAAACTAAAACACACACATACATTTTTGGTCCTTGTCTTTTCATGATATGGTTTGACTTTTTGTGCTGTCGTTAAATATTATGCTTATTTTTCTACAGAAATCCCAAGGCCACGGTGCAAAGGACCAATAAGAAAGTGAACAATGACCCCACACTGCGCATACAGAACCTTTCAATTCTCATCAGGCAGATTAAAGCCTACTACCAGGTAAGACATTAATTAATGCTTCACAAGATGCACAGTCAGGTATCTTGTTCCTTTTCTTGCTTCAGAAGTTAAGATTATTCAACAGTGTCCACGTTGAGGTGAATATCTTTTGCTGTTAAGTAGATCTACCGATGTGGGTAACTTGTGAATAACAAGTTCATTTGTAGCTTGGGTGGAAGTTAAGCCACAAATTAAGATGTACTTGTTCTCCTGTGTCTGTGTTGAGGTGGATTTCATTCAAGTGGTGGGTTAAGGTTAAGTTAAAGTGGAAAAGATATAATCAGACAGCAAAGTTGTCTCTTGCATACACACAGAACTGACTCCACACAAACACATACCACGTACAGACTTGTCAGTATAAACAGAGATATATGTATATACACTAAAAATGTGAAATACATGCAGACACGCAGGCACTGATGTGGCTCTCTGCTTCTCCCGCATACTCTGATCAGGTTTTGGTATTTATTTTTTGCTTCATTTACTTATCTCTTTTTTTCCCTCAAAATTTAGCCTGTGCAGCATTTTTCCTCTTCAGATTATGATCATCAGGCCAACATATCAGCCTTATTTTGGATTCAGTTTGTCTCCAGTGTCCCTGGAAGCAAACCAGACCACAAAATGCAGCTCACACAGCGTCAAATTCGTGCCTCTAAGACAGACTTGGAGAGTCAGAGAGATAGGAGGGCGATAGGAGCTTGCAGAGTCATATTGTGAAGTCTTATGTTATCTCAGCAGTGTTGTTTATTGCTTAGCTATCAGATAATCAAGCCCGACGCATGTCAATTTGCATTCTCACCACTTTTAATCATTACACAAGTTTCCTAATGACCTAATGTGCTGTAGAGAAAGTGGGGGAGAAGTAGGTGCTCCTTGATAGCAACATATCAGAATATCATCTGGTGGTAGTGATGCATTGATATACAATCAGCTAAGCCACATTCAGAGGAGGTCCGGGATGTATTTCCCTTTGCAGTACATGCATAGAGAACGCTACTGTTGATTGTCCAGGTCACAAAACCTGGATGAGGGTTTGCAGCCCGTATTGAAGCCTGGTGTCAGATAGTCTATGTAATCCTTGTCTGTTATCTTTCTCTGTCTGTACGACGAAGAGCTTTTGTCTTTTTTTCAGCAGAGCTCACAAGTTCTCTCAAGTGAGGGATCAGATGTGAGAGGGGCGAGCAATACCTGGTGTCTGCTGCACATTTGGACACAATCTTTATATCTATACAGTATACTGAGGCTGAGCATGAGCTGTTATCATGGTAACAGACCCAGTGAATCATGGGAAAATGGCTCAATCTGGCCTGACCAAGCTTTATAACAGCATGGTACTAGTTTCTCTGCGTTGGGCAAATTCATCTCTCAGACCGTACATAACCATGACATTATCATGTCGTATTATGTCACTCATCCTCACTGTCAGGTCATTTTGAAATGTCAGCTAAGAATAACAACATGTGGTAGTTTCTTCTGGTATCTTGCACAGCTCAACAATATGATTTCTGTCACAGTTGATCTGTTCTGTGGCTGTACTTGAGACGTTTAATGTTACTTTTTCAGTTTTTTTCACTCTGCTGTTATACAGTATTTCTTAAATGCAGTGTCACTACCCATACTGTGTATTTTTTGTGAAATCTATGAGCTTAACAAAATGAAACAATTCAAGAGAGAATATGATTCAGTACTTTTTTCTGCAGCAGTGTCTCAACTGTGTTTGTGATAACCCGGACTTGAGCGTGACCCAGCACGCTGTTGCGACAGTACAGTGAGTTTAGGAATGTTATCATGGCCAATCGGTCGCACTGACAGAGATACAGCTTTCCCACACTTCAGACTTTGGACTGGGACATATCCTTTTGTAGCTTTGCAAAGGCTGCATAAAGGCACGTTCTTATCAAGCAAAGTAAAGAATTGTAAGGAATTGTGAATGGAAAGACAATACATTTTAAGGCTTACTGTAGCTTTTAGTTGGATTGCATTATCTCCGTAACTGGATAGTGCTGAACTATAACCAAACAGATGTTAAGGATTTTGTTTTAATTTAATTCATTTAGATTCTGTATAATTCTACTGTTGTTTATAGTGCAAATTCTGTATTTTTTCATAGTTTTGCTCAGAAGTGAAGCAAGGAGTGTCACTGATTTGTAAATTGCTTTGTTAGATCTGCTTTGTTAACATCCTGTTAATCACTCCCAGGTCATCTTCTTTAAACAATCAGTCTATTGTGTAGATGTTATAAGTCCACTAAAGCTGCCCTAGGCTGCTCAAATAGCTACCAGAATTAGTTATCTGTCAGTGGTTGTCAGTGGCTGCTGGTGGATTAAGTAGTGACCAGAAGAGTCTGTGGATGATGAGATGACGGGCAACGTTAAGGACATTACCCAGGGCGTCTCAGTGACTTCGTTAGTGGCAGGCCTGCATCTTTACTGACCTGGATTCACCACGCTTATGTAACACTAAACTATGTAATACTTGCTGAAAAGAAAACCATGTAGAAAATATGAAATTATATATGCATTTGCCATTGAAAGCAGGTGTACATATACAAAGGAAGTGTAAACTTAACCATGTCCTTGTCCGTTATTTCCTGTTTTCTCACAGTTGCATTTTTAGCAATGATTTCATGAAACTGTACTTAAACTGGATTGAATCATTGTTTTAGATTAAGGTTTGTACTTCGGGTTCACTGAGTTAAACGTTTCTGATTTAACGTAGTTATTTAGGGATAATAATTACTTGATGGATCCTGACTGCTTTTATTAGTGTATTTTGTGGCTTTTTAAGTCTTTATTACAGCAGTGATGACAAACTCTACGAAAGACACTGGCACAGTGTGACTAGACAGGTGTTGTTTTCAAGACCTAGATGCAGGACAAGAATTGCAGTGTTTATTTAACACAGAAAACGAGGTAATCTAATTAAGTTGTTTCAGCTTTAGGAGGACAATGTAAACTGACAATGAAACTTGTTCGTCCACGGTGTCTCAGTAATCTTCTCTGTTCATCCCATGCCTTGCTCTGTTGACCCCCTGGTAACACTATTGTTCAGCCACTTGTGTCTGCAAACAGCCTCACAGAGACCACCTACAGGTTAAAACCGCCTTTTATTCCCCACTGTCCTCGCTGTGTGTCAGTCTGCCCCCCTTGACGGCCTTTTGGGGACTAACCAGCCACTGAATGTCAGTCAGTGAGCTGGTAATGAGATGGACCTGCCTGTTAAAGTGGACATTTCAGTGCACACTTAAGACAAAAACCAAGCTGTGTCATAGTGTGGTTTTACGGTCAGTTCTTTATACCAAAGATTTTAAGCAGAATGAAGACACTGACACAGGTTATTTAAAGTCAGAAGATGTCTGGTGAGATAAAACACTACCAAGGAAGAGACCAACTATGAGATAAGCATGTTTGACTGAGAGAGAGAGAGTGTCATCCTTTGCTCAGTTAGCCAGAAACAAGTAGACAGTCAAACACAGAGGTGGTATGAAGCAGACCTGTCCAGTCAAATAAATAAAGTGAGAGTCCTGATCATAATGTGGTCTGCCTGGCTGCTGTCAGCTGAAAAGTCCATCATGTTTGACATCAGTAGAAGAGGTTGTACCTTCTGCATTTCTCTATCTCTGTCAGTTTTATAGATTGTTACTTTTGAGACAAGACTCGGTTTGTAAAAATATGACATGTCATAATCAGGGGCCTCTCCACTGATGATTGTATCCATCTTTAGTTTCAGGGGAAGCCCTCGTCTTGCTCTGTCATGTACGCATAAAGTGTCCCACCTACACATGTACAGTAACATATTGTTTGTTTTTTGGCTCTGTACTTCAGCACGTTGGAGTAAAAAAGCAACAAAGACTTTGAGATTTAAGCACTGACTGTCAGCTTTAATCTGAGGGTGTTTTCTGCTGTGCTGTTCAAAAACTGGAGTGCCAGTGTCTAAAAAGGAGCTACATTTCCTACACTGTTCAGCCAAAAGCCAAAGTCTTAACACCCCTTGGACTGAAAACTCCTTAACCTATGTCATTTGTTCAATACAAATTGAGTGTAGAGCAAAAAACAACATTAAATGTGTCAATGTCTTATGGATCAGCCTGTACTTAACCACACACAGTTACTGATCTAAAGTCAATAAGAACTGGTTCTTATTGGGGAAATCAGTATGAAAATTGGCTTTAATACGTGCTTCTGTGGTGGCTCTCCTTTTCCTGTGCTTGTTTTGTAGCTTATCGGTTTCAGATTTCTAGAGCCATATGGATGGAGACAGAACCATTCAGGTCTGAGGCTAATGGACTTAACAGGTTTTCAATTTACTCTACCACTCAGCAATTTGGAAGAGAGCATGGGTCTAGTGGAGGCTTTGTATGGTTGGTTGCTTTCTGTGATTCAATAAATAGATTTCACATAAGTCTCTTTTTAATTAAATGTTCCCTGTAATCGTAGATCAGAATAAGTTAGAAACCACTCTCATTAAAGCATTTGGCTAGTGTTTTTTCTTTATTGAAGCTCGATTGAAAAGACCTAAAAGTAATGCAGCAACATGAGCTGGATTTATGTATGTGAAAATCAAAGTAATGCAGTGATGTGTGACCACTGGTGCCCACAGATGTGTTGTCTCGTCTACAAAAGCTTTAGATTTAATTCAGAGTGCAGGAGGTGAGGACTTTAAATTGAATTTAAGCTCTTGCTGACTCATCAAAGGATCTTCGGCTGTCAAGAGAAAACTAATTCATTAACCTTTTCGAACCATTAGAGGCACAGTTGTGGACCTTTCCTCTGACTTTCTTCGTCTCTCTCCTCCCCCGATGCCTTCCCACCACTGCTCTACTCAGCTCCTACTTTTCCACTACTCATTTCTGCCCCTTCACTCAAGTACAAAATGTAATCCTAGCAGCATGTGTATGCACGAGTGTGTGTCTGTGTGTCATTTTCCACATGGGAAACTCAAGGAGATCGACTTTGGATAGTTGTGAAAAGGGAATTGGTGCAAGGCAAGAAATTCAATAATAATAGTTTTCATTTTATGGTGTCAGCTCTCTTGGGCTGAGCTTGCATGTAAGGAGTGAGTGATTGAGTGTGTGTGTGTGTGTGTATGTGTGTGTCTGTCTGTTCAAAGTCTCAGTTACTGCTCTGGTAAAGTAGAGTGTGTTGGAGGAGTTCAATGTCTAGACTTTGATTTCAGAATATGGTGAAGAGATCAAGGTTAAACAGCTGTAAACCTGTGTGTGCTTGTCCATAATGAAAGTACGCTGTATTTTAACGTTACAGCACAAATAATGATTGCAGCGTCATTATTTTTGAACAGCAAGTGACACTAAATCTGCATGTTAGTAATTGTCTCATTTCTGCTTCCTGAGTTGTGATATCAACTTTTACGGTTACTTGCTCATTTCTGTTTTGTAGAGTCAAGTCCACTGAAGGTTTCATTTCTCTGCTGGTCAGTCCAAATATACTCTGGGCCTCTTTTTAATTTAGTGGCCTTGGTTTGGCATTCTTAAGGGGGGTGTAATATGGAGCTTCAGCCAGCTGAACTAAATTCTTTGTGCTTTTAGTGGATTTTCTCAAAGCTCGCTAAGTGATTCCTTTTGTCCTGGTTTATGAAAATCAGGTTTGGAGAGCATCTGTTGCCATTCAGTGTCAAAAATACTTGATGCCTTTTCCTCAATAAATAACATGGCTACTTTATACGTTTTACAAAGGTATGTAAGCTTCAGTCAGTTTTGTTGTGTTTTTTGCAGTGCTACACAGTTAAAAGTAACATTCTCTATGATCCCATGCTTAAAAAAAGAAAAAGCATTCAACATTAGTTTTGGAAATAAGAGCTGCTCTGTCCTTTCTGTGCCACTGCTTTGGTTTGGGGTGTGGCGTAAAGGCTGGTAGCTCTGTTTTGACTGTTCAAAGGCTAACAGAGGCCACCATTCATACTGAGGGTGTCTGGCTCAAAACTTTTGCAAGACTCTTTGGCAAAGCAATGAGAGAAGGTTGTTGTAGGATAAGTAATCAGGACTTTCTTAGCTGTTATCTGGTATCTTCTGTAGGCTACATTAATCAGAGACAAGCCTGAGAATACTTTGATGGCCCTGGGCACATTCAAGTCCAGTTTCAGAAACCATGTCAGGAAGTTTCACCGACCTTTCCAGGGTGTTTCCTGGCTCAGATTGGGCCTTTGGGGGGTGGTGACGCATGGTAAGCATGATCTGTCCATATACAGTAACAGCTGTGTCCAAAATCACTCCCTTATTCACGCATTCACTACTATACGCTAAATACTAGCTGTATGTTAGTTTTCACATCTTTAATATGTGGAGCATTATATTGTGAGATTGTTAGCAGAAAGTAGTGTACATGCCACATACACTGTTTTTTTGTTCCATTGTGGTAAATGCAGTGCACTATATAGTAAACAGGGACACCAATGAGTCTGTGTTACCTTATTTGACAGAAATCTGCGCATTTTCCTGTTATGTCTGACCATTTGATAAACAACAATATCTATTATGCTTGAGTAAATCCAATAAATAGAAGTGGTTAAAAAATATAATGTTATTACAACATCAAAGGGGAGAAGCAGTTAATTGCAGTGGTCACATATTGCTTCAAAACATCTCACACTCATATTTTTATTGACTGGATGAAAGGATCTCATAAGGCCATGGTCCGCCAGTGGCTGCCCTGCAGTACACGTTAAGGTGGTCATCCTTGAGCTGGTTCCTCCATGGTGTTTTCACCCGTTGACTAAATGGAGAGTGCAATTATTGTGCTATCAACAAATCATATTGACAATCATTTAACATTTTGGAGTGGGGCATACACTGTATATGATAGATTACACAACATGTTGTCTTTATTAACCAGCTTGAGGGCAGAGAAAAACGCTCAATGTGTTTGGTCTGAACAGGAGCAGTGAGGGCAACAATGGGTGCCAAGCTGATGGAGGGATAAATGACCGAGGCCTCGGGAGATAACAGCCAGAGGAGAAACTCCTTCAGTGATTTAGACTCCCAGCAAATAGTTTGGAAGTTAAACTTATGGCAGAGATGTTGTGTTGGATTGCATTAGAGTGCACATTCCTAATGAAGTGGCCGGTGTGTATTATATTTTTCTACAAACGTTCTTCCCAAGAAAGAATTTGTTATGGTGAAGAAGAATTCAGGAATCCAGCGACCTAACTTGTACCTCCTGTGGGGGATAAGGGAGTCTGGCTTCTTGGCTTGTTGACATAAAGCCTCACAAAGATGCTCTGTTACTGGGCCAGAGTGACACACACACACACACACACACACACACACACACACACACACTCACATGCATACATGCATACATGCACACACAATCTGCCGCGACATACTGTAGCTATTAATGCTTGTTTTTGTTTTTGACATGGACACCATCAAAAACAGTGAAAAAAGAATTTTCCAGCCTTCTTATTACAGCTTTTGCTTGAAGCCAGAGGTTATTTTTTATTGCCTTCAACTGGAGCTCTGTCAAAGTACACACATTTATTTTCTATATATCTTTTTTTATAAGTCTGGAATTCCCCATTGACTCCTTGTCTTGCTGCTTCTTTCAGCATCAGCCATGAGCAAATCAGTTTATTAGGGCATGTGCTCATAGCTTCAGGCCAAATGTGTGTTATCATGCAGACTCACATGCTAGCTAGTCTGAATGTCCTGTTGATGACGCGGCTAGCTAGTTACAATAGCTAGGTCTTTATGTATTTATCACAAAGCCACTCACACAACTTTTATTTGAGTTGAATAAGGGGATATAACTCGCATTTCAGGTATAAAAATGGTGCGACCATATCAGTGCTTAGTTCTAAGTAGCTTTGAGTACTTTCCTTCACAGCAAAATATATAAAATGCAAAAAATAGAAAAGAAATTATGATGAATGTCCCTAAATTCATGATTATATTTAAAAGGATTATTAATACAGGAGTGTTTATGTTACTGTCATTTAGATGTTATACTTGGTTTATTGTTAAATTCATGATTTGTCAAAACCTCAAGTTAGCTTGAAAACACTTTAAAATGTTCAGCACAATTGTATTAATAAATCCTATTCAGGGGTAATTGATTCATTAAAATCAAAGATAACTATGTCCTCTCATGCACTTAGGCGATTTTTCTATTTTTTCTCTTATATTGACATCATTCATTCAGAGTACATCATACATTATACATTATATAGCCTACCTAGTTCTCAAACAAGGGAAGTATTCTAGTACGTCATCCAAGTGTCATTTATAGCCACCCGCTTTCTAATCAGCCTCTTACTGTAAAACAAACCCTCACTTATTATCAGACATATTTGTTAAGTTATCCCCACTGTAACTTTAATATTTGAGTTTTTGTTTGTGAATTCAACCAAAAGTATTGTGTATGTAAAGTTGACTTTTTTACGATCATAAAGTTAGAAAAAGCAAACAAAAGCAAACAAAGTTAACATGGAACAAAAACAAAGCAGCCATGGTTAAAAATGTCCAGTATAATCAAAGGGTGTATACAAATCTAATATCTATAGTTAATCATAAGTGATTTCCACTGTATCATAAACCTGCCATTTATTAACAAACATTTTCCCACACACTTTTTTCCACATTATAAACCTCTATCATCTATGTATAGTAAGCGGTTCAGTATTATACCAGTTTCCTTTTATAACTGTCTCACTGTTTTTTGAGCTTTCAAGGCCTTCATGTTGAGTGGTGTCCCCGTTTACCCACCAGTCACATCATATAATCACAGCCTTGACTGGGAAATGAACATCGGCTCACCAAAATAACACAGTATGCCCGTATGTGTGCATAGATTTCTGTAAGGACTTACTTTGTGTGTTTTCTGCATGTCTCTAGCAAGAGAGAAAGTACATGTGAAGAGGAATTAGTGGCGGCTGTGATGTAGAGTAGGTTCCCATATGTTAAAAATGGGTGGTATTTTTAGGCACTGCTAGCAGACCAGCTTTATGAAGCGGAAGCTCAAAGCCAGGTTCTTCTTTTCCATCACTGATCTACAGAAAAACATCTCAGTTGTGTCAATATGATTCACAGCTCTGTAATAATAAAATAAAGAAAATGTAGGCCAAAAGAAATCTGCCAAAATTCAAATTTTTATCATGTCTTCATTCAGAAGACACATCCTTTAGTATACACAGTGTGGACAAGTTACAGTACCGAACCACATGACCTATCGTAGATTTAAAATGTATTTATTCTGAAGAGCACTTCATGTTTTTAATGCTACAAATTAGCAAATTCAATTAGCAAATTGAAAACAGTAGATTAGAGTTCAAGAGAACAATCAAGCTTCATTTAAATGATGCCCTTTAAAAAGAGAAATAATTACAATGACTTCAATTGTAAAGAATGACGTGTGTGTGATTGTGTGAACTTCTCTAGTTAGTGTGAAGCACCGCCCTGGGGTGGTGGTGATGGAGGGGGTGGTGGGTGTAGTGGTTCCCTGGCTCACCTGCCTCCACCTCTGAGACGAGCAGCAGGATGAACCCGTCCTGCCTCGGGCTCTGTTGTAAAAAGCACTCTAGCTGATAGATAACAGCAGAGAACAAAAGAGACAGGGGCACTAATGGCTCGTTTTCTCCTCCTCCTCACACAAGAGATGATCTGTCCATCTGGCTAACAGTAGACCCTGGCTGCTCTTCTCAGCTGAGTTTTACTGTTGAGCCGAGAGCAACTGTTGGAGTTTCTTCAGCTTGTACCACCTTATCTTTATTTCTTTTATTTAAAATGGTAATATAACCAGGAATTGCATGAAGAGTTGAACAATGTCCACAGGTTAATGCTTAATTCTCCATAATTCACTTCATGTGTGCTGCTGTGAGGCTTTTGTCATTTTGCAATAATTTGAACAGTAATTCAAAAGGAATTGTCCGAATAAAAAGATGAATACCCACTTTATCATTATTGATCTTTTTTAATGTTGTTCACACCAATAATAAGAGACTATAAATTAAAAAATCTAAATTGGTTTTATAAACAAGAGAGATGATGCTTGTTGATTAACGGCCTAATTCAGCTGCAGGTGGGCTCCTTGCATCCACAGACAATCACTCTTTAGATCAGTGATGTTGGCTTGTTAACATGCCAGTCCCTGAGCTTGAATAAAAATGAAATACAGAGCATCAGGCAGACAGATGAAAGCTTTTATTTATCCATCTAGGAACATTACTAGAGGGGTGTTGCTTTGCTCATTGAACAGCAGTGCACAAACCTCAGTTTTGAACAGCAGGAGAACTGTGTTTGCATTGATTCCGTTCATGAGGATGCAGTGAGGTCTGGTGTTAAGTGGTTTCTGTGTGTGTGTGTGTGTGTGTGTGTTAATAGTGACAAAAGGAGGAAGTGTTCTCCTTCCCATTGTTGGTGGTAATAACCTTTTCAAGTTCATAATCTCTGCAGTTTTTTCAGCAGGAGAGAAGTCCGCAATGCCTTACCCATGAGAGGGCGTGGGCGTGTGCTTGTGCGTGTGCGTGTGTGTGTGTGTGTGTGTGTGTGTGTGTGTGTGTGTGTGTACTGTACTATGTGTGTCAGACTCACTAGCATGGGGAGAATAAACCCATCTCCTCGTTTCTATGGTAACGCTCCATGGCTGCAGAATGGGTGTGATTCAGGATTTCAGAGTTCAGGCAGGATTTGTAGGCACATGCACTGATGCAGACACACACTCTCTCTCACACACGCACACACACACACACACACACACACTCACTCAGTAGCAGTACAATTAGTCCCCTGTTAAAGCTGTGCTGGTAGCGGAACTTGCGCTTGGTTGGATAGGTGGGAAGGAGTTGCAGGGAGGTGTGTGTGTTTGTGTGATGAGGAGGGCGGATTTAACACACGGAGCCCCTGTGAGATAGAAACACAGCAGCAGCGTTATAACCCTTTTCACTGACACCAATTTAAAACAGACTTCCACACATGCAGTCTTACCTGCTGTAGGTGCACACACACACACTACTTACCGATCTTCCGACCTTTACTGTCTGGATGAATGTGTGTTAGCACGTACTCGGCTGCTGTCTCAGTCAGCAGAATATTATCTCCAATGTCAGCAGACATCTATTCAGCCCACATTTGATTTAAGACAATAGAGCAGACTCCTTTCAGTGTGATAGTGCTCTAATTTTCTCTTTAGATATGCTATTTATTAAATTACCAGTCAGACGTTTCGACACACTTCATAATTCAAATGAAGGTGAAAGTGTGTCCATACCTTTGACTGGTACAGTTTATATTTGACTTAGGTTTGAATGTAGTTTACCAGAAATGGAATTTCCAGAAGGAGAATGAGACACATCAAGATGTTAAAGTATATCAGCTCTTAATATACTTTCAAATCTAACTATAAGATACTGTTCTGCTCACATATACATAATTACACATGTTAAACTTGTCAATGTACACAGTGTGCAATCTATTGAGTGAGTAAATTATGTTATGTTTGGCAAGCTCCCCTTTAACCAACACCCCATTCTATCAATCTGTCTAAATATCTCTGTGGGATGGAAGATGAGCTGTGAAACCTACTGGAATCAATAATACAGCAATATAGAGGCAAGAGCGGGTGGGGGTGGGGGAAGGGGAAGGAAAGATGTTGAGGGTAGAAGGAGTGGAGGAGGAGGCTCACCCCTGCGTGCCTCGACTGAGAAGTGATAGAATCAAAGCTGCATCACTCTCTTTCTGTCAATCTTCCCCTTCCCCCTCTATTTGTCTTTTTTTTCTCTCCATCCACTCACTCACTCCCTCTCTGTCTGAGTCTGGCCTCCTTTTGAAATTTTAAATGACTGCCCATTGCCCATTCCCCATGTGTGAAATGGACATTAGGTAATGAATATTGGAGAATGACATAGCGACTGAACCAAGGACGTTTGTGCTGTCACAGCTACAGTGAGGCGGGGAAAGCTTTTCCATTTGAAAGCAGCATGTGTGTGCGTGTGTGCATGCCTCTCAGTGTTTGTAGCACATTGCCATGATGTGCTCAGTGTGGCGGCTGGTCTCTCTCCTGCAGTGTCCATCATGTTTTATGTATGAGAGCTAAGCCTGCACTAGCTAATCCAAGAGGCATATTAGTCTACTGTAGTTTAGCTTTGTTATTAGCCTGCTGCTAATCCTCAAAGCATGTTATTCCCCTGCATCCTTAAAAAATTCAGTCCATTTGAGTAGCAATATACTTAAAAAGTACAGGAATTATCCACTTTTATTAACATGAATATAGATGGAGCTGGTTGGACCAGTATGCTTTTGCTTTGAGTATTGCCAAGATGTTGTACTGTGCACTATTGTGTACCATTAGTTAGCATTAGTCCTGTAATGCTGCATTGTCTTTTAACAGTTATAAAGTCAGATACAGAATAGAGATTGAAAATATGAGAAAATGCATCAGAATCTCATGATGTCCAAGGGTTTTATTTTATTTTTTATAGTAAACTCCAAACTAACGCCTAGGAAGATCAGAGAAACACAACAACAACAACAGACTAACAAGAGCAGCTCAATAGACCCTTGAGAAGGGAAGGAAAAAGGAATGAAAAGTCAGACTGAATAGCACAGTGTTGCACAAAGCTCAGGACTCTGCACAGTGCAGATAATTCCACTGAAAAACTCTATAAGCAGAAAGAGAGGAAACCAGTTGAAATGAATCATTTGGGAGTGGAACAAAAGTACAAAAGGCACAGTATTGTTCAGTCAAGTGTCAGTGTTATCATTATAGTTGGGTGGCAAGAAAAAGTATGACAGCCTGAAATGTTCTGCTTGCACAGCAAACACATGCTGCCATTGAAAGGGACAGGTGATGGGGAACAGTGGTTCAGAGCGGGACAGGTGGTCATTGGAAGAGAAAAGTGTGTGTGTGTGTGTGTGTGTGTGTGTGTTGTCACCAAACAGATCTAGTATGAGTTTTCTATGTATTCTCTGTAAAGTCAAGAAGCATACCTAGCAGTTTGTACAAGCTAGCAGAGATACAGTATGTAACAACATTGCTCTTCTTTGTATGAAAACAAAATGACCCTCATATCTCTCACTGTCTGGTTAAATTTAGTCTGTTCAACGAGTAACAAGCCAGCCTTTTTTTCTGGGCTTGGTCCTGGTCCTGCAGTATTGTATTACAACAAAGGTGGGTGATTGATATGGGATTGTTTCTCCCCATGTATTGATTAAAGGCTTGTTGTTTTTTTCTAATTTAGTTTTCTTTGCCCTTTAAAGTCTGGTGGTTGGTTTCTGCCCAGAGCTGTTGTCCTCATATCTACATGGAGCTTTGTTTGGCTGTCGGGCAAACCAAATGTCTCTCCCTGTGTGAGACACCAACTGTGGCTGTCTGATGATTCTGTCTGACGCTTGTTGAGTCAATCTGTCTCAGTCATCAGACAGTATGGCTGTTTGCTTGTTTCTAACTGGGACTTCCTGATATTAGTCACCATCGCTGTCATAGTCACTCTATATATCATCATTATTATTAGTGCTGTTATTGCCATCACTTTGCCATTTTGTTGAGTTCAGCTATTCTCAATGCATTTCTAAACATTTGGTTGCTTTACTTGTAAAACTGATAACAGTTATTAGAGGCTGAAAAAACTGTTATTAATGTTCTGTTGCAGGTTTGGAGATGCACAGCTTCTTTTGATCATAACACAATATAATCCGTCTCCCTGCATGCCCTAAACATCAGTGTAGACAGGGAGATGGACAGACAGGGCAATCGGGGTCATTGCTCTTATCACCACTGTCAAAAAACCATGGCAACCATGCTGCTAACCTAATACTGTGACTGTCCATCACTGTGACCCAAAATTTGACCTCTGCTCAAAGAAGCTTCCCCGTCTGTGTGTTAATGCTTTCCCCTCCTGAATATATTTAGTCAGCAGCTACAAAAGCTGCAGAGAAACGTTTTCTATGTGAAACATTGATAATAGTGTCAGTCCTTCTGAATTGAGACAATCTGGATTCATCCCAGTACAGATATTTTACAAACACACTGGTCACTAACTGCAAAACTCGACCCACCATCAGTGTTGACCAAAATTATAAAACATTTACAATTATGAGCCAGCTCCTTGTTTGTTTATTTATCAGACTATAGTACTACATGTGAGTGATCTGCACCGAGCATCTGTCACCCTATTCTCCACATCTTCTTATGTTGGCCATTCGTTTTCTGTCTCTGCATCAAATCAAACAGTCAACAAAGGTTTAGACCACAATGGGTGTCACAGGCCTCTGCTGCAAGCCCCTGATAAGGAGGGTATAGCTGAAGTTTTGCTTGCAACTGAACTGAATACATTTCCTTTGACGTTAAGAAACAATGTCGGTTCAACAACGTGCATTGTACACAACACAGGTAAAGGAGAAACTGATCATGAAGTAAACCTTAGCAAAAAGAAAATGCTATTTGAAGATGTAAACTTAAAACACATTTTCAAATATTTGCATTGAATTATATACTCCAGTATTGTAATACTTACCATATGGTCATAGTAATCATGTTAGGGGCCCGTCACGCTACTCAGAAGCTCATTTGTCATTCAAAGTTAGGTGCTAAATCTCAGACAATAATACCTGTGCTTCTTTCTACAGGTTAGTGAGAAAGATTTAAAAAAGTGTCATTTAGTAGATAAGTCTGTTACATGTAAAGAATATCTTAGTAAGTAAAGTGTTATCCTTCTGACTTGGTATTAGCCGTGGCAGATAACAGTGATTTACCTTTTTTGTTATTATCCCTCCAGCGTCTAGTTGAGGTAATTTAGAAATGTGTAGTATATTAGCTATACAAATTTGAATACATCAGTTCGTGTGTGTGTGTGTGTGTGTGTGTGTGTGTGTGTGTGTGTGTGTGTGTGTGTGTGTGTGTGTGTGTGTGTGTGTGTGTGTGTGTGTGTGTGTGTGTGTGTGTGTGTGTGTGTGTGTGTGTGTGTATGTGCCTAATCAAAACCACCAAATGATGTCAGATTTCCTACCCCCCTTTTACCTCCACCATGAAGTAATGCAATATGTATAAGACAGATGGTTACTGCAGGAGGACTTATACTTTACTTATATAAGCCTCTTTGTGATGACATCAGCAGTAACTTGCACAGAATAGACCAACCGTTGGGTCACATGAGTTCAGATTGCTCTCTGCCATCAGGTAGATATGAAATATTCAAGTTAGCTGACCCTCTTTGGGTTTGGAATTGGTTTAGAACTCCTTTTATAGGTTTGTATTTGTGGTATATAATACATCACAATATTCAATGACTATCATGGACCTTTTTTAAGCGAAAACATTTTATATCATATTAGTTAGGCCAGAGATTAGGCAGTATCATTATTTTAAAGGAATTTAAATTAAGGATTTTGTTGTTGGTACGTTAATGTATTGTGATATGAGTCCTGCCATCCATACTGGAGGTCTGTGTGTATGCGTGTGTACAAATGTACAGTGCATGTTTCAGTATGAGAGTCACAAATTACAGCTTATGGTTTCATTTTGGTTGCTATGATTGACATGTGAATGGGGGGGGACCCTGTGGCAAAAAACCACACCAACAGTGTAACCCACATAAATACCACTGTCATTTGCATCATATCACACACACACACACACACACACACACACACACACACACACACACACACACACACACACACACACTGGATGACCTCGCTAGTGCACGTTAGACCACCACTCCTGTGTACTGTAGGAGATTGATGCTGTTAATTTTGGTGTCCCTCGGCTGTCTTGATAATCTTTTGAAGTCTACACCTCACCCACACTTGAAACTTCTAACACTGTTAAAACGTACACCTCAGGCCTGGCATTCACAGTTACTTTCCTTGATAAGGGATTATGTTACTGTATTGATACCATTGGCCTTCCAATCCCAAAACCTTAAAGCCCCAAGGATTTTGGTTATAGTTGTGTTCCTATTACAATGCTGAAAATGATCTCAGATGAGAACCTTTGCTCTCTTGGTTAAATGTGAGAGGCTAATTTTATAGTCAAATATCACCCATACCTTAAATGTTTGAATCTTTGATTGAAATGTTGACCCAAAAAAAAAGCCAATATTCAAAGTTCTCATTTTTATATCTAATTCATAACTCTTCTTGACCATTATTTTTTCTTTGTTTGTAAAACAGGAGAATCTCCAGCAGCTGGTGATGATGCCTTTACCAAACGTGTTGGTTCTGGGTCGAAACCCTCTCTCTGGTAAGTGTCAATATACAATAATATGATATGTTTGAGTGATCCTGGCCACTGAGGATCAAATCAACCAGAATGGAAACCAAAAAAAGAAAATTTATACCTTCTCTAAGACCGCCCTATGTTTGAATCACATGGTTAACAAGCGTGGGTACAGTTCACAAAGAGGACACATGAAATCTTACTGTGTTACTTCATTAGGTTTCAACAATAGACTTGTTTTAATTATCCATTGCTTTGATGTTTAAAATTAAAAATTACTCCCTCTCTCTCTCTGGCTGTAAATTACATTTTTTCTTGCTACTTTCATTCTTTGTTTTAATGAGCTGTCATTCATAACCCACTCCATTGAAAATTAGAGATGATGTCAGAATTAAAGGGGACTTAAAAAAAGAAATAGGTTGGATTTAAGGACAAAATTAAAGTTTTTAATTTCTTCCAAGGCGTCATTGTCGCCTTGGCCAGAGTTCACTTGTGCTTTTATAAATCCTCATGTTCACCAAAGCGATGCGTTAAGACAAATCTGTAGACTTCTATTATCTAAAGTGCTAAATTAATTAAACCATTTTGCAGCGAAGCCTTAACCTACTGAACCCAGCCGTGCTATTCGATACGTCTGTGCGGCCTCAAAGCAACAGTAGTGCAGAGTTAAGTGTTTGAATTTCATGAAAACATTATTGAGAGTGCCCAGATCAGTTTGACCTATGCAGCCCAAAGTGCTACTTGATATTCCAGAGTAACCTTGATGAAGCCGCAGAAGAGAGAAGATTACTAGATGCAGGCTATCATTTAAGATCACAGTGCACTGGTTGTGGAAATAAGAGCTTTGAACATATAAAATGAGAAAAACTGCTTGCCCAGCTAGTTCAATTATTGCCTCTTACTGCAATATCTTTGCTCTAAAAACCAGTGTAAGGTCATTGGATTGGTTTGGAAAATTGTGTCCAAACAAAGGTTCATAGCCTTTGTGTACATCTCTGTGCAAACACAATCATCAGCTCTTCAAAGTGAATTATTTCCAGGCACGGCTCACAGACCCTGTTGAAGGATATCTGCGCCTTTTTAAACAGACAAAACAGCTTCTAAATCCTCATCCTCATTCAACTGCCTTTATCACGCTTTCACCACAACTATTGCTGTTATTTCTGTTTTCAATAGTCACAGTCGCACCTTTCACTTTTCATGCCTCTCGACTGGCATAAAGGGGTAAATAAATGAACAATAAGAGGCTGCTGTGAGTACACACATACACACACACACTGATGTTGACTGTTTCTGTGTCATGCACGGGTAACTTAGTTGATGGTTTACTGCATGGGACAAGAAAATATGTCAAAGTTTTGCCAAAGTCACAGTTAAAACAAGCTTTCATCTTTTTTAAGACTAAGACAAATAATCACCATGATCCTTGTTTATAGTTTATTGCAGAAGAAAACTATCTAATGGGTTATTTTAAGTATTTGTTCAACTACTGGTGATAACAACCATCTGCTCCACATTTCAGATCTCTTTTAAAAATCTTTCTTTTGGTATTTTATCCACTTCTGCTTCTTATAATAACACAGTCCAGTCATTGTGAAGCCTAGACGGATTCTTTCATAAACATAACTCCCAAAATAATGTCTGTTTGAATGTGCCCGTCTTTTTAAAAATCTTCCAGATCTATAGTATTATACAAGGGCTTCACACACGACCGAAATTAATATTGAGTGAATACTGAAGTTGACCTAATGCAGACAAGAGTGAAGGGCAGCTCCGAGCAAGTGGACTAGAGCAGGCAGAAAGCATTAGTCTGCATTCCTCAGGGTTTCTTTTGCCCTTTACCCTCCAGCTTGTCAGATAATCAGTCAGTCAGCGAGTCAGTCCGACCAGCAGTGGCTGTAGAGTCTGGATCTCTGGATCTCTGGATCTGTGGCTCTGTGGCGGCTGCCAGCTGAAAGTCATTGGCCATGTGGCTTTTATTATGCTCTCATTAGGGGGCAGGGGACGCCTCTGTGTATGTGTGAGTGCACGCACGTGTGTGTGTTTAGTTGGTGGTTGGGGGAGGGGTGTCTTCACAACAGTGAACAGTGGGAACGCACTGTTGCACCCCCAGGCACTGATTTACCCAAGACTGCCTTGTATACACGCACAGTGAGATGCACAGACACACACTGAGCTGTGCATGCAAGTAGTGTGTTAAGTGAGTATGCCTGCATACAGATGTCAGCACAGACACAGACACAAACACACACACACATGATCTGGTCTGATCTTCTAGAAACTGTTTTTTTTTTTCGTGATGAACTGACGGGTCTGTAGCTGCAGAAGCACGGTCTGCAATAAATATACAGCCAGTGACCAAAAGAAACATCGTATTCTCTTCACTTCCCCTGTGGAAGGAAAACACTGCACTGTTGACAGAGTGAGCCATATGAAGACCAGAGGCAGTCTGGATCTATTAATCTTTTCATAAATATAAATACATTTCATGAATAAATATGACCGAACATATGAATGACAAAAATAAAACATGATTTTGGATGAATGCACCTGTCAAAGAACAAAAATCCCTTTCAAGAGTAGCAACAGGAAAGACAGCTGTTTTTCACTGACAGCTGACAGAAAGCATAAACTGAGGCCGTGTGTGTGTGTGTGTGTGTGTGTGTGTGTGTGTGTGTGTGTGTGTGTGTGTGTTTTAAGAGTTCACCAAAAAAAATGAGGCCTTCTACTTTACTACTTCTGGAAAAGTTAATCTGTGTGTGTGTAGGCGAGTGGTCTGTGACTGTGGGTCTCTGCAGTCTGTTTTCTTGTGTCGAGAACAGACACAGAAACTGTAATTGTTTGTGTGTGAAAGGAGAATGATCTTCAGCACATAACCTCCTATAAAAAGGCTATTTGTTGATTTTACACTTTAGCTTCTGTACTGATTAAACAAAAGAGATACAAAATGTTATTTAGTTAGTGGTGTTAGCGTTAGTGGTGCTGGTAGGCAGAGCCCAGCTAGCTGTTTCCCTCTTCCCAGTTTCTGTGCTCAATTACGTTATTTACTGTAGCTTCATTTACTGTACAATAAATCATGCAATCTTCTCATCTGACTCGCAAATAAGCACATTCATAAAATGTGAACCTTTTCCATTGAGTGCTGGATTAGGCTGTAAAAGTTGAGACTGAGAAAATGAAGCTAAACTGGAGAAAACGCCAATATTATTTTTTCTTTTCTTTGCAATATGACCAAAACCTCATTTATCTATGAGGTAATATATATGATATACTCTAACCTGAGTTCAGTGTTCCTTGTGGAAAGGCCGACTGGGTTGCGTGCAGTGTTGCTCATGACACTGACCTAAGCTCCAGGCTGGCTGTCTTTGTTGTCACTCGACACCGGATCCTTACTTATAAAGCGCAAATGCCCTAAAATGAATTCAGGCAACTCTGTCCTCTGCTTCTGTGAGAGGGGTTGAATACACCCTGGCGTGCTGTCAAAGCAATATCAGACTGCTTGTACCAGTTTCATAACTGGCTCGCAAGTCATCGGGTTCAAAGTGACATTCAAACAAAACATGTATTTTTTTTAATGGACATACATGATTTACTTGGTCAAATGTTCAGGTTATTCTGGATTAATCTGGGGAAAAAATCACATCCTTAAAGAAAAGAGGGTGGTAGCTATCTCATGCGCACACACACAAACACACATTTTGTCCTCTTATTCACTCACATCCTCACATACAGATTAACAATGGCAGTGCAGGATGAGGGGTTAGTCACTGTCCCCCTGACCTCTTATTTCCTGCCAAGAGGATGAAGCTGGGAGGGAGGAAAAGAGGTGAAAAAGGAAGCCAAGATGAGTGAATGATTTGTAACAATATTTAAGGAAGGAAGGATGGATGGATGGGTGGATGTGTGGGTGGGTGGGTCTGGCAGAGAATAAATGGATAGATGAAGTGTGTGTTTGTAAGAAGGGAGGAAGAGAGGGATGGAGAAAAGAGGAGGCGACTGCTAGCAGAGAGATGGGAAGCGCCTCTTTGCTGCTGCTGCTGGAAGGAGATTTGTCTATTCTCAGCCCCTCTCTCTCTCTCTCTCTCTCTCTCTCTCTCTCTCTCTCTCTCTCTCTCTCTCTCTCTCTCTCTCTCTCTCTCTCTCTCTCTCTCTCTCTGTCTCTCTGTCTCTCTCTTTTTATTTATTTCTACAGTATTTCCCTCCCTTTGTGTTTATGTTGCTCTGCGGTGCTTTCCCTCTTTTGTGCTTTCTGCTTTCATCTCTCCCTCTTACCGTTTCTTCCTCTTGTTCTCCCTCTCTAGCTGTATAAATTATTTATCCTGTGAGGTTCCTTATCTTTCCTACCTAGCTCCACTGGATCCGCTGAGCTAAATCCTTTCCCTGACTAGAATAGGTTTCTGTGGCTCTAATAGAGTGCAGTTAAGCCTTGCAGCTATGAGAATTAAGTTTTTATCAGTCGTCTTCTAGGCTCAAATTCGCTCATATTTTCTGTAATTTTTATTTGATATCATGAATGAGGAATTAATGTTTTTCTTATATTGATTGAAGACAGACTGAGCTAACATCACCTTGATTGACACACCATGAAAAGTATTTAAAAGTACATGGTACATAACTGGTTATTTGTTGGACAAAATGATGACGTATGTTATATGTTGAATTGACTTTTAAAATGTGTTAAATTCAGCAAACCTTTGCCCAGATTTCTGATCATCAGCAGGCTGCAGTACAGCACTCGTCTAGACTGTATATGTTTTCTTTACATTCATTTAGCTATGGTGTCTGATCCAAGAGCTTGAAAGTTTCCTTAATAGCCAAAAAAATAAAATTCACCACTTTTCCTTGGCTGTAGTACAATACAAATCCAATTACAACTGAATTTTCATACCACAATAGAAATATTCGAAAATTAGCCAGTCCTAAGCAGTAAATCAACAGTGAAGTCACATACAGAAGAAAATAACCACTGCAGAGCTTCATTTTTCCACCAGCTGTAAGACAAAATAACCTGTATTACTGAACAATACAGCACAGCAAGTTTCTGTCCCGTAATCAGTATGTGTTCATCAAACCCTTAAATAATACAGATTCTGGACCAAGGTTGCAGTATGAGTATAACCTTGGTTTAAAATTGAAAAGATACCACATTAGGACCACAGGGAGGTCTCAGTTGCTCAGCAACACATTGACATGTGTCTCTATTGATTCAAGCGGAATGAGAGAAGGAGGATTGATTTGATTGTTAGGAGGACTCGGTAAAATTGATTGAGAGAACGTGTCAATTTTATATACTTTCTGTTTTGGCATTTCAAGCCCTCCCAAAGGAACTATGGGGTCGTCTTCCTGTTGCTCTTTAATTAGGTACTTTAAACAAACAATATAAAGTTATTCTATAGTTGACTGTAATATTGAGAAGTAGTTTTACTTTACTCAAACTTGGTTTTCATTTAAATCTTTTAGAAAGCTCCACAATGGGTAAAGTCATAGATATAAAATGGTCGGCTTCAGAGAGTTGTCTGTTGCCTTGTCTATGAATGTTATTTAACTGCTCCTGCTGTGAAGATTGCCCCATTAAACTGGCAGGCAAACAGACCACCCTGCACAGAAAACATGTTGGCTGTCAGTAATCTGGATTTATTATTATTAGACCCGGAAAGTGTTAGCACTAGCTGCCCCGCGGGTCACATGATGAGCTGGCTTATCAGACACACACACACGCACGCACACACTTTGCTCCAAATAGGGAAATCGCACGGTCCTAGTACAGACATAGACTCAGATGCATATACCATACCACTTAGTCAGTGTAACACACACATGTACCACCTGGTTTACTGTTGTTCAGCCCCAAATCCCACAGATGAGCTCAGGCCTGTTGAGCATGCTAGCAGCTGTTTGTGGGTTTCAGCAAGTTCTGACAATATGTCCTGACATGTGGAAGAGTACTGGAAGTTCATCCTGCCAAACTGCTGCTACACTGTGGAAAAGATTGTGGGCCTGTAACTAGAAGAGGAAATAATAACAGCCTGAGAATTTTAGCTAATTAGAGCATCCCGAGTGAATGTGGTTGAGGAAAGGTAGCACTTCAACCATGACGTAAATAACTTTAAATTTAAACATGTGCCCCAGGCAGATGCAAAAGATGCTGTAAGACTCCATCTGGACACTCTGCAGAGGAAACATTGGCTATGACCTATGACCTAATTTTATAAACATAATTGTTACAATGACTGTTTTGTAACACAGAGCTTTTTTAAAGTATTGTTTCACAAATAAATAATCATTGTCAGTTATCAATCACCGGATCTCTGTTTGCGGTCAAGTGCCCGAGGCAAACACTGCTATCAACAGCATGTTTGTACTCCTTCCTAACCCACAAAAAGTGACTGAACCAAATGTCAGACAAGATGAAATTGGAAACAAGACAGAATGAGAGTGGTTCCAAATTAGATGTTTGTTTGGTTTTCAGTCATTTTGTTTATTTCATGAAATATATTTTTTAGAGGGGTTTGGCAGTAGTCCTAATACTCGTGTTTTTTTTGTGTTTTAGAGCATGGTCTGGATGAGATGAAGAAACTATTGCTGCTACTGCTAGGCTGTGCTGTTCAGGTAAGAACATTGTGCAGTCCACTTCAACACACTTCACATGAGGGCGTGTAATCGATGTTTCGAAGAGCAGTGAACAAGTATGAAACCAGACTGCAGTCAGATTTTGAGCCTGTGATTCACAATTCAGAACATTAATACTATCATCACAATATCCCATCATCTTTTGTATTTTTGAAGGTTTCCAGCTAAGCGAGATGCTTAAACGTTCATTCCTTTCAGTGGTTTTCTTGTAGCACAATTTCAGTGCCAGAAATCTAGTTTATAAAGAAATGTCTGTTTGATTGAAATGACCTTGATTACTGCCATTTGCGCCCTCTAAATAAATGAATTAACTAACTTAATTATGATACAGTAAATGCTGTGTAATGAATGGCAGAGCATACTGTTTCCTGTGTTGTGAAAAAGCCCCTATTCAGCTTCTTCTTAATCACCGTGTATCAAACAAGAGCATTGACCTTTCACCAACTCTCTTGTTTCAGGAAAAAGAGAGCATGGGTACATTAAGTGTCCCTGACTTTAATATTCTGTCTACAAGCTTTCATTGAGCACAGGGGCATCTGTTGCTGAATTAGTATTGGCATACAGTAAAAAGAGCGAACATTTTTAGAGAACCCTGCTCTAATCTCAATTTATGACTGTAAGGGAGATAAAAAAGAAAGACCAGCAGCTGAAGACTACACTACATTCCTACATACAACTACTACCTCCTGGAAACCTGTATATGAGATTAGCATTATCTCTTGTGTCTGCAGTATTGGTCTATTAAACTCCACTTGACTTTCAGCCCATTCACATCTCTCTCTTTTCTCTCCTCAACTCTCCTCAACTCTGCTCTCCCCTCTACAGTGTGAGAAGAAGGAAGAGTACATCGATCGTATCCAGACTCTGGACTTTGACACCAAAGCTGCCATAGCATCCCACATTCAAGAGGTATTTCTCCTCTGTAATAAACAAGATATTTGTAATAAACAAGATATTTGTTTACATATTTTTTTACTGTTATTAATGTTGTAACCTGGTGATTGTAGGTGACTCATAACCAGGAGAACGTAGTGGACATGCAGTGGTTTGAAAGTGGAGAAATGCCTCCTGAGGACTTGGACAACCTCTCCAGGAACCTGGCTTTTCACCTCAAACGCTTAGTGGATGAAAGGGACACACAGCTGGAGGTAATTAGAAATAACTTGCATGTAACATATAAAGTAAAATATAAAGTATAGTTATGTTAAAGTCTTTTATCAGTAAAATGACAAAAAAAAACCCCAAAAAACCCAAACAAACTAAAATAAAGAAGGCAGAGTAAGTCACATCTAGAGGAAGTGTTTCTCTTTTATTTTCATTATGGTGTTGGGGGAGGTTGTTGTACTCAGATGGTATTTGTGGATATCTGTTGTACTGTAGTTCTACAAACAGAATTTTTGTAATGAAAATGGTGGGCTGCTTTTTGTGGTGTTATGTGGAAACTTTTCCCTTTTTTGCTGTCACCACAAGTGAGCTGCCTCAGGAAGGAAGGGTTGAAACTGTTAACTGTCTCGTGGATGAAGGGGGTGTGGGTGTGTGTGTGCGTGTGCGTGTGTGTGTGTATATTAGGTGTATATGCGTCATTGAATAAGTTTCCAACCCATAGGGTGCAGATGCCCACAACTGATATAGTTAATCTTTTTGTGTGTGTTTCTCTGTATGTGTGTCAGGGGTTCTAATAGCCTCCAGATTATCACTGTGTTGTCCAGCCGCTCTCAATTAAAATCCCATTTCCTGTCATGGGCACTAGATCAAAATGGGCTGTGTGTGGGACTGTCAGTATGTTTTTTGCCCTAATGCCTGTGTTCTACTTTAGGGGTGGAAGTGCTTTGTGTGAATCCATGGATTTGGTTTCCTCTTTGCCTTTAAGTCAATTCCAGTGACATTTTTAAATCCCAGCCTGCTTTTGTTGAGTATTCTACTTCTACAACAACTGCAGTCTTAGAAAGTAGCTATATTGGCTAGTTCTGTACAAATTCTCCTTAAATACAGATTTTAAGTTGTTTTTCTATTCAACACTTGTGACTATTTTCCCTCCAAATACATCTTTTTTTTTTTTAGCTTTGAGGTGTAAAATATGAACCCACAAAGCCTGACTTAAAATTATTTAAAAAAGGCCTTTACACACATTCTCTTAACAGATTCAACCTCACTGCCTTCTCTGTTTTCCTCCTTCTTTTCAGACTATAGTGGAGTTAACACAGGAGAGAGACTGTGTGCAGCTGTCTCCAATGGCTCCCTATCCAGTCCAGTCTCCCAACGACTCCCCCAGCATGAGGAGGACCGAAAGCCGGCAGCACCTCTCTGTGGAGTTGGCTGATGCCAAGGCCAAGATCAGACGCCTTCGGCAGGAATTGTGAGTGCGGCTGCCTTATCCACTAGATAAGTAATTATGTAAATTGGGCAAAGGGGATTGAAATGGAGAAGAAACAGGAAATGGACTGGCTTCAAACAAAAAAAACTAGGACTATATAAGTCCGATAACGAGATATGAAAAGATCACTGGCTGGAGTCACACATCACCTTATCAACCTTAATCTTGTTTACTACTTTAGTTCCAATTTTGTTATCGCTGCAGCTTCTCGTATTTTCAGACGCTTGGTTTGAAGAAGCAATCGTCCTTGGCTAGTTCCTGGAGATAAAATGATGAGAGGTCATCACTTATTGTCAGTGTGCAGTTTATTTACTGTTCTTGTCCTTCTTAAAAAATGAATATTTATCCAAAAGCTTTTCTGGTACAGTTATTTGCATTAGATGTTGGTTTTAATCTATTTAATGACCAGATTGGTTACATCATTTAATTAAAGAAATGTTGACAAATCTTGAAGAAATCATCATTTTTAGGTAATGGACAGTCTCAAATGTAAAAACATAGGCTGTGTCCAAAATCACTCCCTATTTACTATATAGTGCAAGAATACCCAGTGGTGCGTAAGGGTTAAATGTCGGTCATTTTTATTTGAGTGACTGATTTCTAAGTGTCACATTTAGCCCAAGAGATATTACCTCATGGGCCTGACGGGAACTCATTACGAGCCCATAATTCATAATATGATACTGGAAGAATAACGATGATGAGGCAGAGATGAATAATCGTGGAGACCCAGCGGTCCATTTCCTCTCTGCATCTCTTATTAGTCACATGAGAGCAGGATGCTGTGATGTCACATTTCCCAACACTAACACACATGAGAGTAAACAAGCCTTTTGAGAGGCCTTTTAAATTCTGTCTATGAATAATAGAGCTTCCTTTTTAAAGTGCTGTAATCCTTTGCAAGACAAAGGCTTAATGGTGAAGTCAGATCAGTTGGAAGAAAAGGTCCTTTGTTTCAAGGGGGAAGTATTTTGACATAGCACAAACATAATAATGTCTCATTTAAAAGACTGCCTGGCGTCTTGAGGTCGATGATGATACTGAAGCAAGAGACTGAGCTGCTTTTAATGGGATTGTTTTGTTGTTGGGTTAATTTAAATGCTGTATACTATGTGTAATTTGTTCTTTTTCACAACGTTTTCAAGATTGAGTCATTACTGAAACTTTTCTTTGATTAGATTTCAATGACAGTTTGAGTCAGGCAGAAGACATGTAGTTTCTTCTTCCAAGAATTATTTACTTCATCTGATTAGGTCTGCTTTTCAAAACAGTCCATCCATCATTTTTGCTTTTTACTTCTTTAAAACTTATATCAAAGAGTTTTGTCAGAACTGCTGTCATTTATCAAAAAGAAATGTATTCATCGTAGCCAGACCTGTCTGACATTTAAAGCTATTTACAAATACATTTTAATGAAACTCTATTGATAGAGACTGATTGCTGGCTTAGTCGTGCAATGCTCTCTGCTGTCCTCTACTTGTCTTTAGTGTAATAAAAAAAAAGTTGGAGTTAGCTAGTTAGCTAGTTAGCTAGTTAGCTAGTTAGCTAGTTAGTTAGTTAAACGATCAACCTAATGCACATCTTCGCTGTGGACCATCATGATTTGGATCTTTTTTTTTGGTCAAATAGACAATGGCATGTGTGAGGGCCAAATGCAAACCAAAATTATGGTTCTTTAACAATAGGTTGTAACTCAGACTGGAGTGCAGGTCACCCTCTGAAAAGCAAATCTCCTTGAGCAACCCTAAAGTCACTTATTGTGGTTATTGTGCTGAAATGGTCTGACATTCATCACTGTAGGCATCTCCCATACACTTACTTGACCTACATAATGACAGTTTATTCAGTAGACCTAAATAGGAGTGCGTAAGAGCAGTGGACAAGCTAATGAGTTATGATGTTTGCTGGTTGCTATGGTATTGTTTACTTGTTGCTGTGGTGTGTGATAGAAAGGTAGTGTCATGTGATGGACTCGATGAGGTCTTTGAGTCCATCCTTTTTTACCAAAGAAGACATGCTGATGTAGTTTGGTCACATGATTGCAGTTTCTTTTCTGGGGAGAGGAGGAGTGTGTTTATTGTGTGTGTGGCAGCACACATTCATATGCACAGAGTATTGTCTTTGAATACAAATGTGGATGTGTGTGTCTACTGTGTGGTCTCAGCGTGTGTCTGAAGGAGACCAGGTCAGAGCCAGAGGGCGTGCTTCAGTGTTCCCACAGTGGTCTGTTTGTTAATGTTTCTATTAAACCAAATGTGGCTTGGCTGCTTTTCCTCCTCCTGTTCAAGCTCAGACTATTCAAGCTGAGTTTATACGTATCAGGGGTGTACTGGGAAAGAAAGTCAGCCTTGGACTTAACCGCTGAGCCTGGCCTGGGTGGTTGTGACAGTCCAGTGACGCACACAGCATGCTCTCTTGCACATGGCAAATGACAGGCACACAGAGAAGGCTGGTGAATAGACAGACATGACTGATAAAAACTGATTTTTTTTTTTTTACAGTCCACTGGCCCACCAGGATTTGTCCTCATATGCCTGATGGCCAGTACACCAGTGATACATATGAAACACATTTTGAGTCAAATTTAGAACCGCTATTCCACAGTGAGTCTTTACCTTATCCCCAGGACAAAAATCTATTGTACTATTTCTTTTTGTGCCTTATTAGCCTTAAACATATATTTATTGTACCTGTTCTTTTTCAGGCAAGTCAGGGTTATTCCAAGACAAATCAAAACACCTTCTAATGAATAATATAAATGTACCATTTGAAAGAAAATGCATTTATAGGTTTGCGTTCTCTGGATCTGAAACATGGCGGTATTTATTGCAAAACAATGACCCAACAAGTCAACCAAACCTGAAACATATTTGTAAGCATGATATCCTTTTCACAGTGCAGGTATAAATAGATAAGAAACTGATAAACTGTAGCAATAGCAAAACATCACCCATTCACTGTTACTCATGCGGGGGTCAACCAGTTAACACACGCTTTGAATGTCAGCTGATCATTAACTACAACAGATTCTCCTCACATGCCTCATGCTGCACAGATCAGTAGCTGAGACAGATGTAAGGCAGGAATGTTCTGTTTTGCTAGAATGAGTAACAAACAAACTTAATGGTGCACATTTCACTCTAGATTGATTGCAAATTGATATCATTACCTGCAGGACTCATTCATTGAATACATTATCCATTTATTGTTGAACTGAATACTGAATGTCAGTTAAGTTAATTTTACATTCGGTATGTCTTATAATGTTTAGCACTATATATATAAAAATTAGTTGTGAGAGAAAGGAGAAGATATATACACATATGTGGGTCTCTGTGTGTATGGTGCTATGTGCAGACGTTCAGCTTTGTGTTTGCAGTTTAGGGGATATACTATATTTTTGCATATATTATTGGGGATGGGGGGTGCATTGTATGCCATTTATTAGAGTGAGATACAACCAAGGTCCTTGGCCAAATGTGAAGTGGAGACGTTGTAATTCATGTTTGGGGTCTTTACCCCTTGGCGCCAGGGTGCCCCTTCTGTAGAAATATTAAAAAAGCTTTTTTATTGGATCTCAGAAAGACATTAGACATTATTATAGACATTATTGGTTCTCTCAAAGATATTAGTTTTTAGATGAGGAATACAAGTTGCCGATGGAAGCTTTTCAAATATAGGAGTGCCTACAAGTGTCTTCTCTCACGCAGATGCTATGTGTTAAACCATTAACATAAGCAGCAGAGCCAGCTGCATCCATAATTTGAGCCCAAAGCTAATCTGCCATGCTGGAGTTGACAGGTGTTTGTGATTTGGGAAGGGCTGTCTTGGGGGACAGGGAGGGGCAGCAGGAGGTGGAGGAGGTTAAACTGATGAAACAAAAACAGGAATGGATAAAAGAACATCCTGCCTTCATATATAAATCAACAACAATTTCTCAAATAATGTTAGTTGTGAGAGGAAGGAGAAGATAAATGAAAGAACAAGGAGAGAAGGGTGCCTTTTCCTTATTGAGATGTACCCCGAGACTCCAGAGAGCTGTAATCAAATAGGCCATCAGATGTTCAGTGGAGCGGTTTCATGCACACACGCAGACACAAACACAGAACAGCATCTCAGGAATGCAGCCGTTTCCCTTCAAAGCAGTGTGACACATACTCCCTCTATGGTAGGATCCTGGGGGATTTGCACTCGCACACAAACTCACATAGACAGCAAATGTCAGACTGCCATATTTTGCTGTCACTTAAATGATAGAGAGCACAAGATGGCAAGAACCTCCTGTTGTGTGTCAAATAATGAGAAATTAAACTCTCTGTTCTGTACTATTTTCACAACTTTATTGATATTTCTCTCCACTGTTTGTGCCTCCTTGTGTCTCCTTATCTGTTGTTGTAGAATAAAAGAGAGATGAATTTGAGCCCCAGGGGCAGATTTGCATATGTTTACCCCTGAAGTGGTCACAGGGTGGTATGTGTTTTTCAGTTGTTTGTTATTACAGTAAATGTGTGTTATGATGTCCAGCAGAAGAAGGTTGTTTATCAGTAGTTGAATTCAGGGCAAGACACAGGAAAGGCATTGTGTCTTGACCACCAGGGCTCAAACACACGAGACACAAAAGGCTGTTTAACTTTGGAAACTGGGTCAGTGGATTAATGGATGTCTTAAAATCAACATGTGAGTTGCTGATGTTTGTGCTGATGATTGATTGGAAAGTGTTTTAAATTAAGAGGCTTCTATATCAAAATGTTGTAATACAATAGGTGTCAAAAGTCAATAGGTGACCACCATTAAATGATTTAGCTGCAAGCTTTGAAATGGAAACAGCCCCAAAGGAATGTCCTTGTTAGTACTCTGAATTGATAAACACATGCAAGCACAATTTAAAAAATAAATACATAAAAAGATGGCACATGATTTTTGGTGTAGGGGTTAATGTTGATAATAATACAAAAAAGGATCATATTTCTCTTGGTTTCTTTACTTCATTTTTCAAAGTGTCTTTCTTTACTTTGCTTATGTTCCTTGTCTTAAATCTGTACTTCAGCTGCATTTTCTCCTTGTTTACCTCCTCTACCTCCGTGTGTCTTTTCTAGGGAGGAGAAGAGCGAGCACCTTTTAGATACCAGGCAGGAACTTGAGAACATGGAGGTGGAGCTCAAGAGGCTTCAGCAAGAGGTAACACCACAAGTCAGAGTGACACTAACACCACACACACTTTCGTACTACTTCATCTCCTGCCACCTGCTCCTCCCTCCTCTTTCTAAGCACTTTGTTTCTGCAGTGCTGCCAGGCTTTAATCAGCCAGCTAGTGACTTAGCTCATTATGGGCTATTAGAGCTATCTTTAGTCTAGCAACAGCCTCATATGGCTTTTGATTTGGAGGGGGTAGCAGGTCGGCTTCTTGCAAACTGACTGGATGCTGTAAACAAGGTGGATGAGTTCAGGATAAGGAGGACAGTTTGTGTGTGTTTGTAATAATTGATAGTGTGGAAAGTTTGTTCTGTTCTTCATCTGTTTATGTAAAGATTTAAGCGGTTAGTCACTCAGATATATTCTACTAATCATATAAGAGTCAATGAATCCACTGACTTGTTAAAATGTTTTCAATTTTTATACATTATTGCATATCTGTTTACCACTTTGTTCACACGATGCTGCAAGTATTTATTCTTTTTTTTTTTTTTTTTGCACAAATTTATGTTCTGTATTCTGGTGTAAACTCCTGCAGAGCTACCAGCTGCTGTCAGATGCTCGGTCAGCTCGGGCTTACCGTGATGAGCTTGATGCTATTAGAGAGAAAGCCATCCGTGTCGACAAACTGGAGAGCGAGCTGAGCCGATACAAGGACCGACTTCACGACATTGAGTTTTACAAGGCCAGAATCGAGGTACACAACTGCACACAGAGCATTGTAATTTTACTCCAATAAAAGTACATAAAACATTGTACTTTTGAGAAAAAATCAAGCAATTTTGGCTACTCATTTTAGTAATACTGACATTAAAAGAAATAATAAAGATGATATCTCTGAAAAGATTTTTCATACTACCTACAGTGTTGTTGTCTTATGTGTAACGTGTATTTTCTGTTGATGTAATGGATTCTTTAGGAGCTGAAGGAGGACAACCAGGTCCTGCTGGAGACTAAATCCATGCTGGAGGAGCAGCTGGATGTGAGCAGGACCCGCTCTGACAAACTGCACCTACTGGAGAAGGAGAATCTGCAGCTCAAATCCAAGATGCATGACCTGGAGATGGTAAGGCGATGGATGTTTGAACCAGTATTTTCAGTGTGAAATGTAAATTGATTTTTAGAGTGCAGAGAGAGATGGGTGTTATAGTCGGATCAAAGATCCAGAACATAGAATAGTAGTAGAGTTATACAAGAGTGGAAAACATGAGTAAAAGTCATTTTAGCAATTGTGTGTTCACCATTTGTTTGTCTCAACACACCTCCAATCTATTTGTTATCTCCAGGAGCGGGACATGGACCGTAAGCGTATGGAAGAACTATTGGAGGAGAACCTGGTGCTAGAGATGGCCCAGAAACAGAGCATGGATGAGTCCCTACACTTAGGCTGGGAGCTGGAACAACTATCCAAGACACCAGACCCGACCGAAGGTAACAGGCTGAACCTAAAATTCCTTTTAGTGCCAGAGGAAACGTTTCCTTATGTAAACTGACTGAATTAATAAACAGAACACACAAAAATAGGATTTTTTACGAGAGCAGGAGATGGGGAAAAATGTTTCACAGTGCTGACAGTCACCTGAGTTTAGAAAGTACACAAGAAGGTTGTGTTGGTTGCTTCAGATTGCCAACAGACCAGGATTTGGTCATTGGCTCTTGGTCCTGGCATCATCCCCATGGCCCTTCAGTGTTTGCCAGTCTCCACTGGGTTTTCTTTCCACTTGGTTAAGACCTGTAATTAATATTCAGTGGCTCCTGAAGGATAAGCTGTGCGTTTGGACTATTAAAGCTGTTAAGAGGTTTAACTAGCCAGGGATCTGGATAAAGACTTTGTGTGGTGGGTAGTTTGTTAAAATGGCACTTAAAAGCTTTAAGACCATAAAGTTAGACCACAGGGCTTTGCATTCATTCATTTTTGATTGACTTATTGTAATCCTCATGACTTTTATAGTAATTTGTGTCTCTTCATTTTTGGTTTTTGACTTGGAACACCAAAAATATGAACAGAATTGTGGATTGTTTGTTTATATTTGATAAAACATTGATGTGTAATCCACGTGTTCTTGTTGTCATTGTCCCAGTCCCTCAGAAGTCTCTGGGTGAGGAGGTGAACGAGCTCACTTCCAGCCGCCTGTTGAAGTTGGAGAAAGACAACCAGACCTTGCTGAAGACAGTGGAGGAGCTCAGAGGAGCAGCCAGTCAGGACGTTGCGACAAAACTGAGCAAAGCCAGTCAGGAAAACCAGAAACTGAACCAGAAAGTAAGTAACTGTTTTTGGTTGGGTAAGAATTGAGGGCAAGTTTACAGTTCTAAGTAATTGCTTGTTTGTTGTAATGACTGAACTCAAACAACAAATATACTTCTACATCTCTTAAAAGCTTTTGACACAGTTTATCATGACTTCATGCCTGTCAAATCATCTAGATATGGTCAACAAGATAATGTTTTCAAATAATTTGATTAAATATCATGGATAGCAGGGATGGAACAGGCCAAAAGAATGTTCCGAATACCATACCTTGTGGGGTACGTAAGGGCTCCATTCTTGGTCCAATGCTCTAATTTACTTTTGATGATCTCCCAATTACTTCTTACAAATGCTGCCTGTTATCATTGCAAATCAATAGTATAAATTAAATCACAACTTTATAAACTTGATAACTCTTCTCTGGCTCTTTGTTGTATACATATTTATAGACTGTCTGAAGTTGTGCGCCATGAGAAGTTACTTAATTTACTAAGGAAGCCATTAGATAATAGAATAATAAGGAATGTTGTGTGGATGAATATTTTTGATAGTTTCCATCTGTAGGCTAGAACATTCCTGTAGTACGTAAAGTGACCAAAGTTCTGTGACTGATGGAAATAACATTCAGACAGATTAACTGAGCTGTATCTGTTTCAGAACACTCCGCAACTTCTCAGTTTCTGCCCCTCAGCAGGGTCAGTACAAGATTAGCATATTGAAACAGCGCTACACAATATATCACCCTAACACTTGCCTTAGACCCTTTCACACAGTGACAACTAGAAATAAAAAGGGAAAGAAAGAGAGAGTTTTGAAAGAGGGTTGGATAGCAGGATGAAAGAAAAGTTGTAAATCCAGGCAGGCCTACATTGCCTTTTCTTTCCCTGTCTTTGACACTTAAATGCCCTTTGCTAAGAGATGTCTCAGAGCTATTTTCAGAAACATAAGCCTCTTTCTGTGCCCCCTGAATAAAAAGCATGAAATTGTGTTTTTCTGCCACAAAGAGTGAGAAATTTATTTCTGGGCAACTTGGAACCAAAACACATTAAAATGTGAATGCATCTGCTGGTAGACTCAAACAACAGAAATAGTCTCATTAATTGTGTTTGTCTTTGTGTATATATTAAATTGTGTGTGTCCATGAGTTGCGACAGGATGAGGTGATGTTTGTATCATGGATAAATTACAGCACCAAATTCTGTGTGATTGAGAATCACAGGGTGACTCACAGAATTATACACTGGCCTTGATAGTAAAGCTATCAAAATACAGGTGATCCTGCAACATAGAGTGTATTCATCTCCAATTCAACATATTGGTGTAACTGAAGGGGAAAACGGTTCTATAATTGTTTATCATTTCAACCATTATATTTCCACCATCAAAGACACCTCACTAGAAACCCAGTCAAAATTGTTTTGAAAATGTTAATTTAGCCATATTTTCACATGTATGTTTGTGTGCAGTTGGGGCAGCTGGAGAGTGAACTGACTGCAGACAGAGAGTCACTCCGCAGTGCTGAATCTCTCAGTACTGACCTGATGAAAGAGAAGGCTTTACTGGAGAAGACTCTTGAATCACTCAGAGAAAACTCTGAGAGACAGGTACACACACACACACACACACACACACACACACACACACACACACACACACACACACACACACACACACGCAATTCAATTTGTAAAGTGTATCCCAAAACCAGATAGTCATCATTTTAAACAATATTTACGTGTATCACAGTGTTTAAGTATTACATATTAAATACTCCCTTCAAATTTTCATCTTGTCAACTAGTTCATGTGGTGTTTTTCAACTGCTAGACATATCAGTAGTGAAATAAATGGTTAACGCCATGGTTGAGCATTTCCGCTTTGAAACTACAGTATACCAAGGACAGTCTCAAAAACACTGATTCAGTCAGGTAGGATTTCCTACATCACAAATCTAAAACACCAATCGTTTATAATCAGAGATAATTATATGCAGCATATTGTCCAGCATATTATGCTGTTTAACCAAGTGTCCATCATGGGAAAAAAACACCAGTTCTTCATCTCTTGATGAATGCTAAGCCTCAGCCGATCCATTTTGTTATCCAGTGAGCGAACATTGACCAGAAAGAGTGATGTAGTGGCTAGCTTGGTCTGACTTAGCATGTAGCTTGGCTAACAGACTAGCCCACTAACCCATTTTCTGCCTCCACACTGCTTTCTCTTTCCTCTGAGCTGTTGTAGTCTGCTACACCAGTCTGCTCTGAGCTTTTGTGGAGGTGAGGTGGGAAATTTGTTGACAGTGTTTAGAAGTTTGGTCGGGCTGTACGCTCTTGGCTAGTTGCACTGGGTGTGTTATCTGCACACTTACTCACGTTAAGAGACGAGTCCCTAACAGTCTTAACACCATAACCAGGAGCCAGACAAGCTGCTGCATTGCTGTGCCACCATGCATATATTTACATATTCATAGAGTACTGCATTTTTAATGAGGATGAAGGAGTAGATGTCATTTTAAGGATTTTAAAGTGGTTTACACTTTTTTGTTGAAAAAATGTATCAGACACACATTATTGTTCAAATTAGAATATCTTTATAATTCTAAGTACATGTCCTCAGGGGATCTTTAAGTATAAATGAGTGACAATTGCTTGCATGCCATTTTTCCTGAATTCTACATTACAGACAACTCACAACAAGTTTTCATGTGATTTAACATACAGGTAACATTGCAAGCATATAGTCAGAATCACCAACACTCTCAGACAAACTAAGCTTTGAGACTGTGCGTCATACAGGCTGCTCTCCACAAAAGCCATCATTGATTCCAGGAAGCTCTGACAAAATAACACAACTAAGCTGTGTAATTTACTAAAGTCTATATTGAGTTTTCTTGAGAGTAATTTTTGTGCAATTGATTTGCATTTGGCTCAAAAAAACTATTAAGTAGAACTACCGCTATGTTTTATTGACTACGGAGATTTCTGGCACTCTGTGGCCCAGATGCAGTCGGGCATGAGTCGAGCATGAGCTCATACAACCAATTTCACTTTAATCACAGCAAGTTTGGATCCTTTCATATTAAGTCACAGAACAAATAATTATGGAACATTAAACTCTTTTTCATCAGTCCAGATGATCAATGAATTCTTTGGGAAATGGCCTACCTGAGTAATACTGGTGCAGACTTTATTTAATAAAATCAACCTATGAAGTGCCATGTGGCTTACTGCTTTAAAGTTAAATCATTTAGATTCAACATGAATTGAATGCATTGAAACTCTGTCTGTTCTACAGCTGAAGGGTCTGGAGCAGGAGAACAAACACCTAGGTCAGACTGTGTCGTCCCTGCGTCAGCGCTGCCAGGTGGGAGCCGAGGCCCGGGTCAAGGATGTGGAGAAAGAGAATCGTGTTCTCCACGAATCTATCTGTGAGACAACTGCCAAACTCAATAAGATGGAGTTTGAAAGGAAACAACTACGTGAGTAGTGTATTAAACAGTGAAACAGTATTTTGATGTCTTTACAAACTAGTTGTTTGTAAGCATGCTTTGTTTTTGTTTTGTTTTTTTAATGTAGGTAAGGAGCTTGAGGTGATGAAGGAGAAAGGTGAGAGAGCAGAGGAGTTGGAAATTCTGATGCAGAAGCTGGAGAGGGACAACGAGAGTCTGCAGAAGAAAGTTGCCAGTCTAGGAATCACGTGTGAAAAGGTGCTGTAAATTTTGTTTTCTGCCTGAGAGAAAGAGAGAGATTTTCACTGCAAGTAGTTTGGGATCAGATATGACGACAGTATATGTAATGATTAAGTGTATTTAGTAATGAATGCATTTTCTAATAATACTTTTTTTTGACCCCATCAACCATCACTCTGTGTAGGTGTCTTCGTTAGAGAAGGAGAACACTGATCTGGAGACAGAGGGCCGTCGTCTGAAGAAGAAGCTAGACAGTCTAAAGAACATGGCCTTCCAGCTGGAGGCTCTGGAAAAGGAAAATGCTCAGTTGGAGCAGGAGAACCTGGACCTCCGGCGCTCGGCTGAGAGCCTCCGATCAGCTGGGGCCAAGGCCATTCAGCTGGAAGTCGAGAACAGGGAGCTGGAGAGTGAAAGGAGCCAGCTGAAGCGCAGCCTGGAGCTCCTCAAGGCCTCCTCCAAGAAAACTGAGAGATTAGAAGTAAGACTTTAGGAATGCTGGTCATATGATGAGACACAGCTAAAATGTATTATACAGTTTTATTAGTGTCATGGGGCTTATCAGTGAGTTACTTGGTCCTTAATAGAGACAACTAGGGGATCTAGCATATAATGGCATCAGGGAGCAGCACAACTAGTTCATGGATGCTTTTAATATCCTAATCTTGCTATTCCTCTCCCAGGTGAGTTACCAGGGCCTAGATACGGAGAACCAGCGCTTGCAGAAGGCTTTAGAGAACAGCAGCAAGAAGATCCAGCAGTTAGAGGCAGAGCTGCAAGAGGTGGAGACTGAGAATCAAACCCTCCAACGCAACCTGGAGGAGCTCAAGATCTCCAGTAAACGCTTGGAACAGCTGGAGCAGGAGGTAGGCAAAAGGAATCCTCAGTTTCTCATACATTCATTCAGAGGCAATAATCACCTGTGCTGCTGAAAAAAATACCCTGAAGAATCTGATGACTGAGACAATGTTTAGAAATTGGAGCAATTTTTGGCTCAAAATCTCCTGGGTGACATTGCTTTAGGTGTACGACTGACACAGCATCAGTGGCTTTTGGGGAATGGACTGATTCAGAAGTCTCTTAGGGAGAAAAGTAAAAGATTGATTCTGCTCTAACAGTACCATCACATACCACTGTCATATTACTGGATTTATTTTATGTATCCTCCTAAGGGCTGCTATGAACGATTACTTTCATTATCGAATTAATCTGCAAATATTTTCTGGATTAAAGTTAGGTCCATAAATCATTGACTGTTTCCCATTACAATATGCTAGAGCACAAGGTGGTCTTCTTCTCTGACGAACCACTGAAGTTACTATAATAATCAAGAAAAGCAGCAATGTCTTACATTTGAGAACCCAGAACTATCAGATGTTTGACTAATTATCAAAAGAGTTGCTGAGTTAATTTCAGTCAATTTATCAATTAAGCACCTGATCATTGCAGCTCTAATCCACATGAAGTTCTCTTGAATCAAGCGCAGATTTCTCTTCTACACAGATTTCTTGGTTGTACTTTATGTCAGACCTGCCCTGTTGCTACTGGATACTGGAGTAGCATGGCCATTTTTAGTTGATGCTGATAAAATTACAGCATTTTTCCCAGCAGAGTTGGATTATCCAAGATTATTTATCAAAAGTGATTTTTTTTTTTTGGTCCTTTGAGTTAATCTGTGTCCACTTTTAGCCAAACATGTATTTACAGGGCATTTAGACTAAAAGTAATCTCATCAAATGCTGTTTTACCCATCTGCTCTCCATTATGCCCTGTTATCCCTCAGAACAAGACTTTGGAGCAGGAAAGCTCCCAACTGGAGAAAGACAAGAAGCTTCTGGAGAAGGAGAACAAGCGTCTGAGGCAGCAGGCCGAGATCCGCGACTCCAAGCTGGAGGACAGCAACCAGCGGATCACCTGCTTGGAGAAAGAGAATCGGACCATGGGCAAGGAGATGATCTTCTTCAGGGACTCCTGCACCAGAGTAAAAGACTTGGAGAGAGAAAACAAGGAGCTGGTTAAACTGGCCAACATTGATAAGAAGACCCTCATCACACTCAGAGAGGTAAGCACACTGTCAGAGTTTTACCTGCTTCCAGATGAAACTATTGTAATCCTTTGTAATTGCTGGAAGTGTGGAACATGTGTTATTTAAGTTATTTAAAAAAAACTGACTAGAAAGAAATGCTGTCAGCTTTTTATAACACTGTTGTACAAAATTCAGTTTTAGTGGGATTTTATTGAAATCATCCTGTGTATGGTGTTTAATGAGTCTCAAAACCCAGGCACATAAAAACCAAATGTATGCAGAGAACAAAAGGAAACATGAATAAAAAGAATATTAGTGGCTGATTCTGTTTTTTGTTTTTCACCACTTACACTTACAAAAAGTTACACTGTAGCAAAAGTCTGTTTAACCCTACTTTCTTTATTTTGCTTATGAAATCAGAAAAAGGGATTATTTCACTGATACCTCTGACAGAAGTACATTATTCTGTGTTGATGTTTTTCATTAAAATGGATTGGATCTGAAGGTCTGTCATCTTGGATCTGAAGGTCTGTCATCCACCAGTAACCTATAGCGGTTACTGGTGGATGACTAAATGAGTGTCTCAGAGTTACTCAAAGTGTGTGTGTGTGTGTGTGTGTGTGTGTGTGTGTGTGTGTGTGTGTGTGTGTGTGTGTGTGTGTGTGTGTGTGTGTGTGTGTGTGTGTGTGTGTGTGTAGGAACTGGTAAGCGAGAAGCTGCGGACTCAGCAGATGAATAACGATCTGGAGAAACTGACCCACGAGTTGGAGAAGATTGGACTGAATAAGGAAAGACTCCTGCATGACGAGGGCTCAGACGACAGGTATCACCTCACAAAAACAAAACAAACAGTCGCACACAAGCCAGAATATTTACTATTCCGTTATTGCTCTTAAAAGTGTTTCATCCTGGGACCCAAATAAGAACTTAATATATCATCTTGGGATCACAATAATTTAAAATGATAATTACAATTGGGAATCAAATAAATCAGGCCTGTGGCTCAAATTAGATTAGGTGCTGTTTTAATTAATTAGAGTTTACTACAAAATCATCCCTGTGTGAGATTTCTGAGCCAAAATCTCCCCACCTACCTACGCTCTTAGCAAGAAGTCATTTGGCTTTGTTATACTGTGGCTATGATGATAATAATTTATCTGTACTTGTTATATATGTGTGATCACACTCTAGACTGGACACACACACACACACACAGTGCTAACTTGACTTAATTTCAGGTTTAGGCTCCTGGAAACCAAATTGGAGTCGACTCTGAAGTCCTCTTTGGAGATTAAGGAGGAGAAGATCGCCGCCCTAGAGGCCAGGCTGCAGGAGTCCTCTAACCTCAACCAACAACTTCGCCAGGAGCTCAAGACGGTCAGTAACACACACATGCAGAAATCCATACTTAAAAACATCGAAATACACAAACAAACAATTATTTTTGGCTGTGTTACATACAGATGCTTAGCCACAACCACAACACAGAAGCCTGATATAAAAACACATCCCATGAAGCCAAAACACCAGTCTGCCAGGTCATTGAGAACACTTGAGAACAATCTGTCCTGAAATCTTCCCTCTGTAGTCTAAAACATGAGAAACACTCTAAATACTGAGGGCAACTCAGGGCCAATACATTATTTATTCAGCCACTCTTCCACTTCTATCAGCAGTTTATCTATTCATGAGGCAGCAGGAGTCTGTGAGAGAGTGGAGGAGAAGATTTCAGCTTCCCTTTTGAAGGGTGTTTTTGTTTTGAACTTGCTGACCAAAATCTGATCTAAAGCTCTTCACTGGGGAAAAATGAGGCATCTGTTAATGCTTTGAGTTTCAGCTGTGAACTATAATGGAATCTGTCAGCTATTATTTAACCATTTCTTATGTTACCATCTAGTACAGTAGTCTGCTTTTTTAATTTTGAAATTTTCCAGTATCTTACTCTCAGCTGCAGCATTTTATTCTTAGCATTGACATGATATTTATGTTGGAGGAAGTCACTTAAATGTACTGAAAGAGCAGCACTTATTTCACTGTGTTGATTTGTCTGTCTCTCTCTCTCTAGGTGAAGAAAAACTATGAGGGGCTGCGTCAGAGGGAGGAGGAGGAGAGGATGGTGCAGAGCTCGCCCCCTAGAGGAGGGGAAGACCCTCAGGCTGTCAGTAAATGGGAAAAGGAGAGTCATGAAGCCACCAGGGAACTGCTGAAAGTCAAAGACAGACTCATTGAGGTGGAGAGGAATGTAAGTTAACACACTGTCAGGAATGTAAGAGGACTTCTATGACTTTCTCAGGACAATTATGCAATTGTCTGAATTTATTTGTGTATGTCTGACATCCAGAATGCCACACTCCAAGCTGAGAAGGCAGCCTTGAGGAGCCAGCTCAAACAACTGGAAACTCAGAGCTCCAACCTGCAGGCTCAGATAGTGGCTGTGCAGAGACAGACTGCTTCTTTACAGGAGAACAATACAACCCTACAGACGCAGAACGCCAAACTGCAGGTAATCCCCTGCACATCCTAAACTATCGAGCAGAGCTACCAGTCCAGTGATGTACACCTGAAACATGGGCATGCAGGGGTTGTCGGATAATCAGTGCAATTAAGTGTCTCGCTTAAATACATTTCAGCAAGTTTATATTATCACAATAATTATCTGCAACACACTAGAAACTAGACAGAGTCTGTGCGAGACACATTCAGACACGGCAACAAACTGAAGGTAAAGCAGACCAAGATATCACACACATCATTTCTTATTTCACTGCAAAGGACCTGATCAACTTACGTTTCATTTGATAAAACAATCTTATCTCAAAGTCCATTTCTGTTGTTGTTGTTTCAATCATATTGCAGGACTTTCATGAGCGAATAGAAATGTCATTTTTATAGATAATATATAATAGATAATAGACTAATATCAGTATTATCAACTTTAATTCTAATTATTAAATGAAAAGATGGAAAAAGGTTTATGTATCATGTATGTGGGAGAAATAAAGACAATATATATTTAGGAAATATATTGTTATACCAGGGATATTATAGTACCTAATAAAATCATGTAGTGGAAAAGATAAAATGCCTCCTCAAGTATGACTTTACAATACAACATATACTTCTACATCTAAAACAGAAGAAGAAGCCATCCCCCTTCTCTCCCCCTTCAGTCCTGTTTGCACAGTTGCCTTGCCAGCCTGCTTTGCTCCCCGCTATGGATTTAGACTTGTACTCCCTGTTTGGCAGCGATTCAAAACCAGCTTATAGGCTATAGGATTTACACTGACCATACAGTAGCTTCTGGCTGTTTCTGGGTGTGTACATAGATGTCTCTTGATGTGATAAGTAGGTTGTTTGTATGTGAGAGCACATGTTGGCAGGTGTTTATATGTCTGTGTTTGTACTGGAGGTAAAAAGCTGCTTCTGTTTAAAGGTACAGAAAGTGTGTCTGCACCTGGACAGAATGTGTTTGTGTGTGTCAGAGTATGAGTTCACAGGAATTTGTGACTAGGAAACCAATTCGACCACAAAGGAAACATGAAAAGAAACGAGTTCCTGCCAGTGTGGATGGAGAATAAAGCAAAGGCATAACAAACCACATGAATACACAGTGCCCCCTATAGACTGAAATGGCAACTACCATTTCCTCTGCTAAATTATTCCACAAACCTTTTCTTCTTTTCAATCTATCTCCATCCTTTATCCTCTGTTTCCTCCTTTAGGTGGAGAACTCCACCCTTAGCTCGCAGAGTGCAGCCCTCATGGCCCAGAACGCCCAGCTGCAGACCCAGCAGAGCAGCGTGGAGGGCGAGAGGGAGGGAGCACTGAAGGAGAAAGATGAGCTGAGGGCTACCTATGAGTTGCTCCTCCGTGATCATGAGAAGCTGGCGGCGCTCCATGAGAGGCAAGCGGTCGAATATGAAGCCCTGATCGGGAAACATGGGGGCCTGAAGAGCTCCCACAAGAGTCTGGAGCAGCAGCACAGGGACCTGGAGGACAAGTGAGTTGGGGTGCAGGAGCATGGGATGAGCACATGCTTAATACAGTTCACATCTCACTCATGACTTGACTCACTCTTGTGACCTTTTGTATACTGTTTTATGAGGGTGACATTAAAGCTCTCAAAAGAAACCATGCCGAGTAATTAAGAGGAAATGGTAGATCCCTTGGGATAAATAGAATATGTATGCTGTATTATTTCCTGTCAAGCTGAATATTACTCATGGAACTGGTCTGCAATGTGTTTGTGTGTTTGTATGCGTGCAGATACAAGCAGCTTCTGCAGAGGAAGGGCGAGCTGGAGGAGCTGGAGAAAAATCTGAAGCAGCAGCAGGAAAAAATGGCATTGGAGAACGAAACTCATCAAGCCACAGCTGACAATTGCAAACAGCTCAAAGAGGAAAATGATAGGTCAGATATACTTACTTATACTATCAGTATTGTTTTCTTAAACACTATGCAAACACATAAACTGTTAATTCTCCTTAAATATAAACTTAAGTGTATTTTTAATTTAGAAAATCACATTTTACAAACACATGTTCTGCTCCATCTTTAGACTGAACACTACATATCGTCAGCTGGTAAAGGACAATGAAAATCTCCAGCTGGAGCATAAAAACATAAAGAGCCAGCTGAACAGTGCCACGCTGGAGCAGACCAAGCTGGAGGCCGAGTTCTCCAAACTGAAGGAGCAGTACCAGCAGCTGGACATCACCTCCACCAAGCTGACCAACCAGTGTGAGGTGAGGAGGCTTGGCTTCTCTTCTCTTCTCTTCTCTTCTCTTCTCTTCTCTTCTCTTCTCTTCTCTTCTCTTCTCTCTTGGGGATTTCCACATCATATGGTTTCAGAGCCAACTGTCTTTTGGCTGACTTATTCCTTTAATGTAAGACAGCTGTGTTTTGGATGTATCATATTTGTTGTTGAGCCAGGTGTCTCAGCATGTCTCTAATATACTGTATCTGTATTTGTGTGCGTCAGTTGTTGAGCCAGCTGAAAGGAAACCTGGAGGAGGAGAATCGACACCTGTTGGACCAGATCCAGACTCTGATGCTACAGAACCGCACACTGCTGGAGCAGACCATGGAGAGCAAAGACCTCTTCCATGTAGAACAGAGACAATACATGTAACCAACTTTCTCAGCATACACTACACCTCACTTCCGAGAATGTGTATACTTAAAACAGCCAGCAAACACATCCACAAGTATTACATATAGACTTGTCTCTCTTCTTTTCTCCCTTTCCCCCCCCCCTTTTTCTGCCTATCAGAGACAAGCTGAATGAGCTGAGGAGACAGAAGGAGAAGCTGGAGGAGAAGATCATGGACCAGTATAAGTTCTATGACCCCTCACCTCCACGCAGGTAAAGAGCAAATTCATCTCCACGTGAATCAGAGTGACTCAGACAAATCAGTTTAGCAAACATGACATTAAAAATTCTGTTTGCTTGTTGACTCTTATCTGACTGAGGCGAGGGAAATGGCAGAAAACACTCACACTGCTGCATCAGGAAGGGATCCATTAAATATTTATGGTCTGCAGAGCTTTAAACAGCTGTATACTGCAACATTTTATCTTGAGTGTCATCAGTGTGGAGGGTAACATGAAGCCTTCAAGAAAATTATGGAACAAATCAGTTCAAAATATTTCTATTTCTGTTGTCTTCTTGTTCCTAATGGTTTCTCTGCGTTGTCTGTGTAGACGTGGCAACTGGATCACTCTGAAGATGAGGAAGTTGATCAAGCCAAAGAGTCGGGAGAGGATGCGTTCACTCACGCTGACTCCATCTCGTTCAGAGATTGGAGACGGATTCCTGATCTTTCCCCAAGACAGTCAGGACAGCTCTTCTGTAGGCTCTGGCTCCAACTCGCTAGATGACACCCTCAACCAAAAGAGGAGCAGCAGTGAGTACAGAAGAAACACGTATACACACAAACACACACAGAGGAAAAAACTTGTGCCAATATATACTTACAATCCAAGAAATATACAGATACAGCAGGCTTGATCACATACTTAAACATTGTTTCATACAGAAATGAAGATGTAAAATTGAGCAAAAGGGTTGCGAGCGTGTTCCATTTAATGCTGAATACTCATATAATCAAATTCAGACACATAATCATACACTTGAATACCCACAATGTCACAAAACACACTTCTACCTGGTGTGTGTGTGTGTGTGTGTGTGGTTGAATGCCCCCCCCCTCCCCCAAACTAACTGCTCCTGTGTGTGTGTGGTTGTATGCCCCACCCCCCTAACTGCTCCTGTGCTTCTTCATCTCTCTCTCTCTCTTTCTGCGGAAGGGAGGAGAGGGCAGCAGCCCCATGCCCAAGCCCAAGGGCAGGGTTCCACCAATGGTATGCTGCGGATGGGTAGGGTGGGCGGGGTTTATGACCCGACTATCGTGTGTCTCAGGGCATGTTTTCGTGAGTCCATTGTCTGTGTCAATCAGCTGTCTTAGAGGTTACGGTTGAGTTGCGCAGCACCATAAGGTTGACTCTCCACCTCTGACCTGGCTCAAAAAGTAGACGCATCTCTTGTGTTTGAAACAACTAAGGAGGCGCTTGATTTTTAACCCTAAGAACAATATCTGTTTGTGGGTTTAGTGATTTGTAACAGTGTTAAGGTGTCAACCTGAATCAAGTGCATCTCATGTGGTTCAAATATTGCTTCAAGTATATTTTGTCCTAGGTCTGTTTGACTGTAAACGTCTGCCTCGAACGGGTCCATAGCTTTACCTCTCAGTCATGTCAACCTGCTGATCTGTGCAGTTCACCTGTAAATAAGTAACACACACCCTCTAATGTAGTTGTATAACTATTAAAAGGTGCAATGCATCATGACTCGCCTCCAGTCAATGTAAGGAGTGTTAAAATCCTGGTTGTCTGAATTTGGTAGGAAGACTAAAGGATGGTATTATACCTATTTTATTTGATAGTTTGGATTTATATTGATGGTTGGTATACATCTTTAAATGATAAGTAGGTTTGCTGTTTGCTTTAAGATGATGAGTATTTAAAGTATTTTGTAAAATCAAGAAGCTACAGCCAGTATAAGCAAGCTGGTATATTTTTCACGCCAGATCATATAAGGACTGCAATAATGTCCATTACAAGTAAACTTTAAAAGTTACTTAAAATAGAAGTACTGTATTTCTTCAAATAAAAGACAGTAGTCAATTAAAAGCCTTTTCTCCAATGATGGCCAGGTGCGTGGTCGACATGAACAAAGAAAGGCCAGCCCCAAAAACTATTACAGGAAATACAGTGAAAGAGAAAGGTCTTTTAACAACCAAATAACTAACATAATTATAAAACATAAATAGAGGCCTTACACAGTCAAGTATGCAATAATAAATGATAACGTTCTTGGTTATGTCTCTGAAAACACTGTAGTCCTTCCTGATACCATTAATCTGCCCTTTGACCTTTTCACCCTTTTGATTGCACCCTTTAATATTTTCATCCTGTGTGTTTCATGTAGGTGTGCTAATGTGTCGACACTTACGTTGTCGTGTACAGAATGTAATGCTCTAAAATCAGCTAGAAATGTAGAATACAACGTTCATGACCATGTACATACAGTAAGCGTGTTTGTGTGTGTGCAGGAAGAGTGCGTGTGAGAATTTACATTATGTGTTTTATGTTTTCATAATGTGTCTTATTGTACAAAAGCCTGCCCTTAAAATTTAGGTATGTCTGTCTGTCTTATCAGTGAGGACAAAAAAACCCACTTTTTTCATGAACTGCTAGCATTTCTTGAAAATGCTCCTAGAAATCATTGGAGCTGAACACTATCTCTCTGGGGAAATTAAAGACCCTCTTACCAAAAATCTGTGTTTTTGTGTTTCCAGCTCCTTTAACTTGTGCTAGCATTGCTAATCTATTTCTAACAGTATATTCAGTGTATTTTTATACTTTGAAATAGCTCAGATTTTATGATAAACCCAATAGGCTTCATAATAACATGATTCATCTGTCTTAAGTGATATATTGTAGCGGATTTGTCTTTTGCATTTGTTGTCTGTTGTCCAGTTGAGTGTCCAGGGGCTCAGCTCTCTCTCTCTCTGCATCTCTCCCCTGGCTCTCTTTGTGACAATGTTAACCACATCCCTCTGTTCTGCCCTCCTTTTTCTTTTGTTTTTCTTTTCCTCCACCTGCCTTGGGCTTTTTCTGTCGCTCTCCCTCTCCCCTGTCTGTCTGTCTGTCTGTCTCTGGCTGCGCTCTGACAGCTATAAAAAGGTTGCCTTTCATGAGGAACAGATCCAAGGACAAAGACAAGGCCAAGGCCATCTACCGGCGCTCCATGTGTAAGACCTCCGATAGCCGCCACGCTAGCCTTCCTCCGCCTCCTCCTCTCCCTCTCATCGCCACACTAGGAGAAACAAAGAGGAACGGTCACAGATGTTGGGGGGAGGGGGGAGGAGGGGGGGGTGTGACAGTATGAGATTTTAGGTTTCAGCTGCAGCTCTTAAACCTGCTCAGGTGTAAAGTCTTTGATTTGGGATTCTTTTCCATTTAATTTTAAGACAGAGTTGGAATAAATTTAAGACATCTGCACAACGATTTAACAAAGCTTCAAGTTTAAACTTTGTCACATTGTTAACAAACCTCCATGCTACATCTGGTGACATCGGTGACCGGTCCTTGTAAGTTTTTCCTAGTAAACCTCCCATCACCTCCTCCGCCCTATGTCTGCCGCCTCCACTCCCTCTTGTAGAGTATCTACTCTTAGCTTTTTTTCAGCTCTCACCAGTCTAGTGATCACTTTGTTCACACTATTAGTAGATGAATGACTGAAATTAGAACTAACCTCATGAAAAAAAAGTTCTCTCTCTCTGTAGATCTGCCTCTTGTAGTTGATTTTCATCTCTTTTGGTTTTGTCACCTACCAATGCTTATCTTTCAATGTAGTCATTGTGGGAATCAGTATGCAATGGGCAACTTATCGGGCAGCTTTGTCATGTGCTCTGTGGTTTCATTTTGTTTGTGTATACTGAATGAAAGGCTCGGTGTGTGTGTGTGTGTGTGTGTGTGTGTGTGTGTGTGTTAAAGTGAGCATTTGGGAGAGACTGCGGGCTTGCCTTTCATGCGCCTGTGGTGTGTTTGCTCCCATCTTTGATTACAGCATGAAAAAAAAAAGAAATCACTGCCACCCGCATTCACCATGGAGGACTTGAAATGGAGCCTTTATTCTCCGTCTGTCTCTTCCTCCCTCTCTCTTTCTCTCTCTTTTTCTCTCTCTGTCTTTCATCGTGCTGCATTTCAGATCTTATTCTGCTGACATGGACTTGCCTCGCTCTGATTCTGGCTCTAATCTTTTGTGCACCGTACAGCTGCTGCAGCTTGGTGCAGCTCTGCATGCCGTCATGCTTCTTCTACCGTCGCATACAGCTCAATAGACGAAGTGCATAAAGACAGTGGCATCTTAGGGTGATGATCACCTGTTTAAAAATACCTGGCTAAGATGAACCACAGGGGACTGAAACATGAAAAACTATGCTGCTGCCATCTTTATGCACTTTAGAGAATATATTTTTTATATTTTTCGGTATGACTGCATGTGCCTTGACTTGTATAAATATTAGATTTTTCTGTGTTCTACAAGATTAATTTATAATTGAATGATGAGATCGATAATAATTATGATCCAAGTCCTTATCAAAAACTCTTTCCATGCATACTGTGGGAGTTGAGCGTAGCTCTTTATGAGGCTGTTAGATTGAAGCACTGTAGACAAGAAACAGTTGGAAAATAATAGATTACAATTGATTGCTGGTGTTTCAGACATTAGCAATCTTTAGAAACTTGAGCTCCGCAGGACCTAAATTCTTGCTTTCATCTGAGCCTTTTGTCTTAAAGGGATACAAACAGTCTCTGACATAAAGTTAAAGAAAACAGTTTTGTTATCTGTAGTCATTTGAATTCAAATCTGGGCCATTACATGAAGTGAGGTGAGATGTAATAAAATCTGCAAGGTTTTAATTTTCTTTTCTTCATTTCCCTCCCTCTATCCGTCCATCCAGCCATGAACGACCTGCTGCAGACCATGGCAGTGGTGGGGGGTCCTGGGGCTCAGTGGGCGGGCAGCATTGAGAACCTAGATGGTGCTGAGGGCGGAGATGCCAGGATGACAGGTGGCAGCAGGCACAGAGGGCAGCGCATGAAGGAGCTCGCTTTGTCCACAAACGCAATCGACTGTGCCGCCCTCACCCTGCCCACTGCAGGCCACAGCAGGGCCAAGCTTCGGCTTCAGGTCAAAGGTCAGGGTGCTGCTTTTATTTGTGTGAATTTAATGTTATCATTTTCTCTTTTTTCAGTTGGTGTTTTACTTACCATATATTTAAGTGTGTTCAGATCAGAGCGAAAAAAGCAGCTGTAGCATCACCCTCTTCTTTGTCTCCACAGAAAATGTGTCCTGTGAAGACGTTGCTGGCTCATCAGATGACCCCAAGAGTCAAGGTAAGATGAGACATGTCATCAGATTGAAATGCATCAAATGAAAAAGGCAGGTAGTTGCAGCAGCCTCTCAGAACCAGCTTGGAATCTGAAGGCCTTTTTTAAAGGAAAAAAAAAAAGGAATGGAAAATGTTTGAATAGCCCCCCAAAAAAGCAGGTCATGTCCTTATCAGCTCCACTGCTAATCTTTGGGCTGCCTTCCTGCACTTCGATTAAGCCTGATCTACAGCTGGAAAAGCAATTTTAGTGGAGAGCAAGAGACAAATCAGCCTCTGTCAAAAGTAGGATTGACTCTATTCCAGGCTTTAGGACGTTATCCAGGGCAGTTAATCTGTGGCCAGGCATCTATTCATCAGTTCTGTGCTGCCTCTAATGTAGATGACCCAGTTGTTAAACAGCCACCAAACTACTGACACACATTCCTAGTACTTGAGCTCAGTCTGCACCCTGTTGCCATCACTTATAACACTCCTTAAAAACTTTTTTTATTAGTTTAAATGCATTTGTACCTTAAGTCAGGTAGCACTTATACTTAAGCGAATGCATTATGTTTTACTACTCACTATGACTTTGCATCAAAATATGTAACCTATCGTCTCAGTAGGTCATTAAATTGGTTTTCCAGGATATTGGCTCGCGTTAGTGCCCAACCTGGATTCTACTTAGCTGCCGAATTCCCAGAATGCACTCATAAATGCAAGCCAATACACCTTTGTGAGTGTTCAATCCATCAGACGCATTTCACAGCGCTTCCTCTGTAATGTCTGTAGGAAACTGCTCTCCACTCTCACTCACACACCGGACATTACTTAAAATGTAGAAGCCATTAGGCCATCTACTCTTAGAGAGATTACTTTGTGTAAAGTCATTAATGAAAGTTTCAGATATCTATTGATTTTTTTTTTCGCTGCCATGACATTTTTTTGTTCCATTTTAGGTATCTAACCATTAAATAACACAAAACTTTGCATGAGTTACACAGCGAGAGTAATATGATGTAACCTTCAAACATGTGATGTGTTACAATTAGGGTGTGCCGCATTGTGTGTGTGTTTCATCAGGCCTGCAGGTGTATAGCAGCTCTTTGGCTCAATATCCTTCTCCTGTTGAGCTGAGCGCTCTGTGCAGAGTGCCCTGTAGCATCTGTAGTAAGTGACTACAACTCTGCACTGAACCCCATTCTGGTCCACAAAGATCTGGTTTCCTGGACATGACAAAATTTTTGATCTAATAAGTGATGTAAAGGTTAATTTTAAATTCTAATTTGGTGGCACCAGTCTGAAAACCAGATTGAATTGATTTCACGGTGCCCAGCTGAAACTGTCCATACAAACACAAGCAAGAGCAAGATCACGTTGTCACCAATCTTTCCCTTTCTTTTCTTCCCTCTCACTTACTTTCTCCTCTTTTAACACAAGGCATCCCATTTATTCTTTCAATTTCTAATTTACTCCATCATCCTGTTATTCAGTGTTGCATCTGTCAGTTCTTCCTTTTTCTCTAAGGTGGATTGGTCCTTAGATTTAGGTATCCCTGCTGCTCTTTATTGGTAGTTTCTTTGTTTTCTGACTGGACATATTGGGGCTCCAGCCTGGCACTGATCCACCCTTCCTAACCCTCTGCCTGGCATGTGCCATCTGCTGCCCCAGCAGGGGACGTGCTGTCAAACTGTTAGCGTGTGCCTACGTGTCACTCCTTGTGTTAGTGCATGTTGGTGTGGATAGACATAAGTGTATGTTAATCCTAACTGTGAGTGCTTGTGTGTGTGTGTGTGTGTATGTGTGTGTTTTCCCTCTTGTCCCTTACCCAGCCTCGAGACCCACCAGTCTCCATAGCAACAGGACCACCAGTAGTAATAGTAACAATAACTCCCACCTCACTTCTCCTCTGGAGGGCAAAGGTATGCTCCACCATCCTGTAACCCCATCTTCCCTTCCCTTCTCCTCCTCTCAACTAACCACTCCAGATTCTTCTTCTCTTCTCTTTATCTTTTGTTCTATACCTTGTCTGATACCTGCTTTAATGTGTCCTCCTGTGAGAATTTGTTCAAGAGGGTTTCTTCTGATTTAAATGTTAAGGGTTAACTTGCTGCTGTCATTTTTTCATGAACAAACATTTTATCCGTTTAAATTGACCTAATTTGATTAATGTAGGAGAAGAGATTTTTGATCAATACTAATGCTGTTTCTAATAATAACAGGAAACTTGGCCTACGATCTAATAATCTGCCCCCCTCCCTCAGGCACATTGAACGGCAGTCTCAGCAGGCCTCACAGTGAGAGCAGCGGAGAGTTCAGTCTGAGTTTGGACCAGGAGGTGTGGTCCAGCAGCGGCAGCAGCCCCGTCCAGCAGCCCACCTCCTCACGCTCCTCCCATCAGAGCCCCCTGCAGCTGCGCAGGTCCCTGGACCCGTCCACCAGCGCAGGCAGCCCCAGCCAGACCCAGATCAGGAAGACAGAATCCCTGGGCAACGAGGTGCTGTCCCTGCAGCAGTTTCTGGATGAGGGTATTGATCCTGCAGAGGTGAGCACTCAGTTATCAGTGATGTTTTATGTGTTGTTGATTTAAACCCTGCAGATGCAGTAGATACTTTTATGGATATTAACCCAGTTCCCAAAAAAAAAATTATAAAAGGAAACTTTTGATGATGAATCACTTTTAAAGATTTTCAATGTTAAACCAATAAAGGTGGAATAAAAATGCTATCTTCTGTTAATATATGGACAGGTGGATGGATAGATTTACTTTATTAATCCCCAAAGGGAAATTTAAAATGTCAGAGCAGCAATACCACAATACATGGCACAAAGACAACAAACATAGAAATCACACAAAATACCTAAGAATACATAAAAACACACCCTCCCTCCCAAAAGAATGATGTTTTTAGTTGTCCTCTACTTGATTCTTGTTGTTTGCTCTCTCTTCTGTAGTCTGGTAGTCAGGAGAACCTCACAGTAGACTCTCCTCGCCTCTCCACTTCTTCTGAGCATGTGCAGAAAGAACGCACTTCCACGAGGGGGCGGGGCATATTACGCTCAGCCAGTGGGAAAGCAACATCGGTGTCTGATCGGCCGCCGAGATCTTCAGGACAACCAGGGCGCCCCACCCTGAGGAAGGCGGAGAGCACCCGTGTGAAAGGCTCCGTCCCGATGCGCTCGAGCCTGTCCGCGCAGGGCAAAGCCACATCTGTCTGTGAACGCCTGGATTCAGCTTCCTCCACACTGCCCCGGGCCAGCAGCGTCATCTCCACCGCAGAGGGCACCACACGGCGCACCAGCATCCATGACCTGCTGTCGAAGGACAACCGGCAGCCTGTGTCCGTCGATGCCTCCCCTCCCGTCGCGGCCACCAAGGCTGCACCCAGTGAGTACCACCCCAACAGCACCAACCTAAAGGGACCCCTTACCACAACCATCCCCATGCCCAAGTCACTCAGCTTACCTTGCCATAGCTTCGAGGACCCTGAGCTCTCCACCCTCGAGTCTTTCCTTGGCCCCTCCTTCACTGTAGAGTCGGTGTTCATGGACTCCATCTTTAGTGAGTCAGCGGGCAAAAACCTCCCCTTCCTGTCTCTTAACCCCACCCTTGTCAGCAACATCAGTGGGCCCCCTGTTACAAATAAAGCACACCCTCCTACGACCCCGAACCACATTTCCACCCAAAACCAGACCCCTCACAGCCAATCAAACGGCCAAACGAGATCCAGTCCCGCCTGTGTGAAAGAGCATAACGAGGGCGTTGATCCCAACTGTGTGAATGATTCGGACCAGTCTCTCAACCCAGAGGACAACCAGTCCCTGTGGTACGAGTACGGGTGTGTGTGAATGACAGGGAGGTTCTGGTTTGCTGATCTATTTTACCAGACGTGACTTAAGAGACGATAGAGAAATGAATCCTCCTCCTCCTCTGCATGTATTTATCAGAGCACTATCTATCAGTGTGGTGGTTTTGTTTCATTCTTTTCTGTTTGCCATGGTGCTGAATGGTGGATTTTTTTTTTTTTTTGTTACCTCCACTTCTGATCTTTTTTTTCTGTCTTGTTCTGTTCTCTAAAGTGGGATTTTGATGAATGTTCTTCCGTCCAAAAGCCTTTTTGCCATCATTGTTTTACCATCGAATCTGTTTCTCTGGCTAACACTGTACCAGACTATTATCTGCAGTATTGGGTTCATGCATCACAGTTGAGACTTAATGTTTCTGTTTATAGCTTCAGTCTTAAATTAACAGTAAGATTTATATAATACTGAAATTCACATGCTGCTGAAATGCACCGAGTCACAGCAGAGTCGGTGAATCTGCAGCAGAATGTCTTTAATCTCAGACATAGCTGCATCAGTTTGTTCATTTCAAACCCAAATTAAAGTTTGTCAATGTGTCAGATAATAGATCGGCTTTCCGCCTGCTGTTTATTTTGATGTTTCAATGTATTGGTGAGAGTCTTTTTCACTGCTTTTAACTCAGTTGCATTATCCACTAAACTGCATGGCTTGGAAACGCTCATTTTGATTGCTGTGATCAAAATGGATATCATTTGTATCCTCTTTTTGTTTCTATGGATGATGTGTACTTTTTTGTACATTTGACACTTTTTTCTGTATTTTCTTTTATTTTTATTAACTGGAGCATTTGCTCTGTTGATGATGGGTTTTGATCTGGTGGATCTGATCTGACTTCATGGGCTGGTGACAAAATGATGAAGCTTCATTCCCAAAATGGGCTGAAAGGATGGGTATAGTTGGTGCAGTGAAAGTGGAATATGATGATTGGGGGTGGGGGGTTGGGGGGGTTGGTAGAGTTGGTGAAACAGTGAGTAACTATAGTAAGTAGAAAAGAGTTTGCAGAGGTCAGATTGTTTTGTGAATGAAGCTTACATCATTTCATGTGGGATTTTGAAACTTTACATGCCAACACACGACAACTTGAGAATGGATATTTAATAATGTATTTTGGACTGACAGGATCTTGTACAGATTGTTGTAATCATTATTAAGTTATAATCAAAGACGAGCACTGCTTATTGTGCCAATACTAGTCGACCTGTCCACCTCTAGACCCTTATTTATTTCTGCTTTTGTACTCAGTAGTTGCTGTTTTGAGGTTTCCTCATTATATTTATATTAATCTACATTATATGCAGGTATGAACTTTCTTGTCGCTGTCTGCAGATGTAACATAAACATTGCCTTTGTCCTACAGATGTGGAGGGCAGAAAGTCAAAAAGCAGGAGTGGGGAGCCGCAGCAAAGCTGCTAAAGCCCCCTCCCACCCTCGTCTGTCTGCTACCATGCTGTGAACGCGTGGTGAGTGAGCGCTGCTCAAGTGGGAGGAAGAGGGGTGGAGGGGATGGGGTTTGGTCTTGTCTCCATGGGAACCTAAAACATGGTGTAACAGATGTCGTCCATCCTGCCGTGCACTTGCTTCTCCCTGCTTCTCTAAGCTGTTACCCCAAAGCCCCCCACCCCCTCACTGTCCTGTCCGTCGCCCCGCTGTCCCTGTGGTGCCAAAGGTCTGTTCAGAGCCTGATGAGACCCCGGTCTGCATGGCGTACGGGTTGATTTTACCACCAGTGGTTGAATGCTTTGCCTGCTTGAGTCCTACAACTCCAGCACCTCGTCTCTCCCTCCACGACGCTCCTCGTGTTGTTCGTAAAGGTGACTGCTGAGTGGTGAAAAAACATGGCCGTTTCCAGGCTTCATACTGTTGCCGTAATACTGCATGGCTTCGGTGTAGCGCTGAAATCCTTCCCCCTTCTCCTTCCCTTGACAATGCATGTAGATCCAGGCTGGCTGCTTCCCTCTGTCTCCTGTCATTCATGACTGTCTTAAATTATACAATTTCTGACTTTTAATCTTGTTTCTCTCTTTTTTCCCCTCCTTTTTTCCTTTTGTGTTTTTATGTTATTTTTCTAATCTGTTTTTCTTTCTTTTCTTAATCTTTCTACTCTTCTTTGCTTGCCTGGGACTCAGAGAGAAAGGTGGCCTTGGAGCTGTGTGTCTGAAGCCTAGTAGAGTTACTCTGCTGAGACCGTCTACAGTGAGAAAAGATTGTATATCCCAATTTCCCTTACTTCCCCTCTTTTGTTTTTAAATCCAGGACACTTCAGTAGAGAAAAGTGGCTTCCTTCTCTGTTTTGTTTTTCTTCCTTGAATCAAGGAAATGACAAAAGAATACTCTAAAAAATGTTGCAGTGATCGCTTTTTTTTTTCTATAAAGACTGCTGTGGCAGATTGCACTGCCATTTGTCCTTCAGTGTGACGGACTGCTAGATGTGCACTAGTCTCTACAGATTAAGATTAAAGTGCCAACGTTCACACAACAGCCAAAAGGGCGGTCTTAAACCAGACTCTGATGACTCCACTTTGGGTCTTTCTGTGCAACTTTTAAGAAGTCAGCTGGACCTTCTTCTGCCCGAAGGATGAATCTTTTTCTCACGGGGCAGCAAGCACAAGCAAAGACTATGTACAGTCCGGCTCGCACAGAACATTTTCAAAGCATGACGACTCAAACATCTCCAACTCAACCTGCTATCAGCCTGATGAATCACAATCTGCATGGAGCAATCAATCAGCCAATCAGTCAATCACCCCCACTCCCTCTATCCAATCAAAGAGGAGGACACTGCTTTGTGGGGATTTTACTTGCCAAAATGACTTGGACGGGAAGCCATGATAGCTGTGTGATTGGCTGCCAATCATGAGTGAAGGTTGTATGATCTGAGAGAGAGAGAGAGAAAGATAGAGAGAGAGACTGATGACTGGAGTGTTCCAGGTCACCTATATGACAGTTGGCAGCCATGGCTCATGCCACCACAGAGACACCCTGAAACCAACCCTACATACAGTACTGTACATCTTAGCTTGAATCATATATCATCATAGATCATACCAAATCATCTCATTTATCACTTCCCATCCTGCTCAGTAATGGCACTCTTTCTGTATATGAACTATCTGGAGTATAGGTGACCTGTAACCTGTCCGGTGAATGCAGAACATGTGCAGATATCTGTTGCTGTGATGATGAGACCCAGTGTTTTCCTCCTTTTCCACTTTTACATAAATCCATTTGATGTAATTAAAATTCATCAAGAGAACTGTGTGGTCCTTTTTCTTGTGTTTGGTGAAATCAAACAAAACAATACACAAACACAAAACATCCAAAAAAGACAGTGAAAATTGAGGATCATTTGAAAATTAAAATTTGTGTAAAAAAGCAAAAAACTGTTGTTGCACTTCATGTCATTTCAAGCTCTTTTTAGAGCCGTGCATATGCAGAATTTGCTTTAAAACAAGTTTTATTTTAGTCTGAACCATTATAATTACTTAGCTGCAATGGATCAAATTGTATTAACTGAAATATACTAAATGAAGCTCTAATGTACATACAGTAGCCTGTATAACCCCTGCATACCCGAGGCTAACCTACCGTTGTTATCACTTAATGTGACTGACTGGTCTTCATAGATCTCTGCTTCAGTCTCCTGTGATATTCCTGTGAGGGTGGAAGAACTAATAATGTATCAATTTATCAAAACGGATTTATAACAGTTTATGCCATCACTATCCATAGTTGAAGGTAATTAAACCTGATATTATTTACAAATAAAACTAAAAACAGTTCAATCCAGCCACAAACATGACTCATTTAGGCTACAAAATATTTTAACTGTTATTAGATGTGACAGCTGAGACTGTGTGCAATGTAAACTATGAACTCCGAGCTGTCAATTATATATGATTTTAATTGTGTAGGTCATTTTTTAAAATGTTAAATTACAAACTAACATACAAAAACTATGACATCTCAGCTTGAAAACCCCCCCGAGAAATTTAGATTTAAAGATGAGCTACTACACATGGTAAACTTTACCATATGATATGCAGGCATTAGTATGGAGCAGAAGTCGACATCGACAAGTAAAAACACCTGTGAGGTTTTGTTTGTAACAATCCTCGTGTTTGGAGGATTTAATTTCCACTGGCATGCCTAATGTGAGTCACCACAGGAGAAACCATGTCCTACCTGAATGATGGAGAGAAGAGGTCATCATAAATCACAGGTATGAAAACACTCATTCAAAAGCTGAAACCTTTACCTCCTTTTAAGCCAAAAAAAAAAGATAGCCTGGCTGCTAACCCTAACCCTGTTTGACTGAGAAATGCTGCCTGCGGCTCAGCTTTGGCTGAATTTGTCTTTGGCGCCTCGTCGTGGTGAGAGGCAGAACTGCAGCAACAACAAAAGAATGTTCTACGGTAGATAAAATGAAAAGGATAACTAACTTTCAACTGCAAACAAATATTTTCAGTATAAAATATTTTTCTACCTCTGATATGTAATATCTTTTCTAAATAGGGCTGGAAAACATGGTTGAAAATGAAGATTTGTTTTCTCTCTTGGTAAAAAAACAAACAAAATATGTAAAATAGGTTAAACACTCAATGCATTGGACATAGGGCAACTTTGTGTGAGTAAAACAAAACCAATAATTTGTTTTTCATTGCAATTAGTCAATATTCAGAATGTTGTTAAAATATATGAAAATGTAGTGATATTGAAATGCAGTAGATTATAAAACAATACCTCAGCAAATAAATCCCCATTTCCCCAGCAAAATATAATAAAGCACAGCATTTGAGTATTAGACTATTTAATATTTTATTGCCCCACACAAGAATATTTAAAATTGCAATGAGAGAAAACAGAGCAGTATTGAAATGCTATTTTTATTAAATACTCTTTCATTTTACAGTAATAACAAAGCTATGAAGAACAACCATCCAAACAAACAGTTTTAAATGTATGATTTTTATTAACTGTATGGTCATGCAAAAAATCCAGCATCCAATTGAAACTCAGAGTATAGACATATGTAGCCCCTTTATTATAAGGTTACAATGCAATAAATGTACTTACAAAGGGGTACATACAAGCTAAGGCTTTTGCTAATCTTTTATGCATTTTAATGTGAGATAACATCACTTTTTGATTTTGATATCTCAGAGCTGTTTCATTACCTTGAGGATGCAAGTAACATAGATTTCCATTTTCTTCATCAAGTAAACAGTGAAAAATTACCAGAAAGTAGACATGCATATTTCTTCCATTTGTAAAACTGCATATATAGTGTTGCCGTTAAAGATTGTGGTTTTTAAATGATTCTTTTCCAACATTTTTGTTTTTAAGCATTTCAAGGATCTTTCTGCCGCTCAGTTCATTTGGGTACTGTTGCCAAAGTATTTGAACATTTCCACCTCAAAGATTCATATGAAGCAAAACTGATTATTACTTTGTAGGTAGTTGGTGCAATAAACCCCAGATTACTCAGTGTAGAGTTTATATTTGGTCACGTCTCCTATATACAAAAGTTAGAATCACACATGCATAATAAATACCCTGTTAATGTTAAAAAGCTATGTGCTGGATATCTATGATATTTCAGCTGAAGCAGGAAGTTGCAGGACTTCGACAGTAGTGTGCAAAAATATTTGTCTTTTGCCACCGTTTCTGGTGTTAAAACTGCTGGAAATATGACCTATGGGGTTTTTTTTAAAGGGCCAATTCACCCAAAATTACAGAAGAAAAAAAACTATTTCATGGAGATATTTTTGGTTTTATGTGCACACATTTTGAGACATCCATCTCAGTCCTCTGTTGATACTAATACAATGGAAATGAATGGAATTTAGTCTGGGGTGCTCTGTCGTATACCTGTGGCAGAAATTTCTGATACGAATAGCTTGAGATGCATGAGGAAAAAACAAAAGTCTAAATTAATGTTTTAAGACTCAAATGCATGGTCATGTTGGTGGTTTAGCTGTATAACAATGATTCCCAACCTGTAGTTAGGACCCCTCTGAGGGGTCACAAGATGATTAACAGGACAAACTCACACTTTTTTGTTGTTGTTGCACAAATTACATTTTCTCCAGATTCTTCTCAAAAAATGGATTGTTTTATCTCTTCAGGCCATAATATTATCTGAACTAAAGAGGATGAGAGGAGAAAATGACTTATGAGATGTGTGACAAAGGGTTACTACCTCATTATGCAACCTTGTCCCCTAGAAATGATGTCCATATACTGTACAGCAAAACAGTTTTCTCACAGAAAGGAGGTAGATGGTGGGTGTGCTAGACACAGGACTCTGACACTGGAGACGGGGGTTCACATCCACATGGTTAGGTTTAGGCAACAAAGAATTGTGGGTAGTGAAAGATCATTGTTTAAACAAGATAAAAAGGTTGGGAAACACTGCTTTACAACTAACTTTTAAAAAAAGGTGAAAGTGTGAGTGGGCTCACTTCACCAGCTGCCTATTTCTAAGACTTCAGAAAGATTAAGAACTGACACATTTATATTAGTCATAGCAGGAAAGGTCTAGGTGTGACTATCTGTGACTCAAGTCCAGAACGCTGAAACTGGCAAAGTGCAGTTTTTATTGTCATTTTTTAACACCTGTGGTTTTCCTGCTGTAACACGTCAGAATGTCTGTTGTTTTGTCTTCATATTAATCCATTAAAAAATGAACATTTGAACTTCATCCAACTGTCCAAATACTTTGGCAAACTGACTTTTTTTAAAAATATAACTTGTAACTCAAACAGCATTGTAATCTTTCATCTAAACTCTCCCATGACTGTGTGGAAGTACACACACACATACACGCGCACACACACACACACACACACACACACACAATGAAAAGCATCTTGTCAGGTTGGTGACATCAACAGACAACTGGGCCAGCACCCACAGCACAAACAGAACTACTTAGAGCCATAAAAAACATCACATAGTTTCAGTACTGGTTTTACAACGCATTGTCGTCATGGTGCAAAAAGTGGAGAAGGGACACAGTTTTCATGGCATGTCAGATATGTCACAGCACTCAGAAGCACAGGCGGTCGATACAGTAGGTTTGGGCTCACATATGATTCACAATGTGTGTGTTTTTTCCCATCTTTTCAACTGTTTTGGTGTTTCTACACAGACATGATATGTGATGATTTAGTATCATCATGATTTTAGCTTTTAGGCGACCACCAGCAACAGCCCAAGTAGTGCATGAGTCACTATGGAGCAGCATAGCACAGAAAGACAGGACAGACGGTAAGCCTCACCCCTCCGCTGGTACAAAGTCACACACTCACAAAGTTTCTACGACACGGTGAAAAAAACCAAACAGTTAAACCACTGACACAGAGATATGCTTGTCCTCTTTTTAAAGGGAGAATATTTGATCTCATGTGCTTATATGATGTTGTGAATTCCAATATTTGTGTCAAGATTTCAGCATTCAGTGTCTGTGTTCGTCTGTGTGTGAGGGGATAACAGTAAAAAAAGGTTGGGGCAGTTTCAGCCTCCTTTTAATTTCAACCTGTTTTTTTTCTTTTTAAACAGCTCTGGCTAAAACAACTGATAAAAATATCAACATCAAAACACTAACAACTACAACGTTTACAACAGAAACTGTGACAAAAGGGACCAAATCTATTGATTGCCATCAGCAAAGGTCCCACAGCCCTCGAGCCCACATAGCCCTCTTCTCTTTCCATCATGCCTTTTTTTTTTTTTTTTTAATTTTTATCCAATCCTTGGCCAGCAGTCAGTCCCTTCCCTCTGCTGCATTCTCTTTTTTAACATGCTTTTTTTAGTGCCAGGACTTCACACAGAAGTACAGCGAGCCAAGACGGAGAAGATACACATTTTAAGAACACAATCAGAACAAGAGACAGGCATAAGGGTGACATCATCATCACTTTTTATCGTTGTCGTCGTCATCACACGGTGTGGTGCTATTAAGACAATAATGGGGGCTGGTTAGCGAGGGTCACAGGAGTAACAGCTGTGGAGAGTATAAGAGGCAGGAATGATGGAAGTCAGGGTGGAAGGGAAGGATTTGGCAAGCGTAACCTGAAGTTGCAGAAAGGTTCACTCCCCCTCAGAAGAGCGAATACAACAGCATTGAGTCTTAAGTGTCTGTGCGAAAAACAGTACAGGCCATTAGATATTTCAAATAAATCATGCTTCACGTCAAAAATACACAAAAACAGAAGAACAGAACTAGAAGTTTGGCGTGAGTGTGTCCGTGCTTTCAGATTACGTAGTTCAGAGATGTTAGGAGCTTTAGACATTGACCAATAGCGCCTTCTAGTGTTCGACTCTGAACACTGTAGGGGCAGAAAGATGGAGGCCTTCTGCAACTTCAGGATGAGCTGGCCTGGACGTTGTGTCTAAAGCTCGAGAGAGAGAGAGGCTCGGCCCTAAAGGCTAGAGCACAAGGACGCTGAATGTGCATGTATGTGTGCATGCATGGTGTGAGTATATTTGTGTTTGTATTTACACCAAGGGACATCAAACAGGAAAAAAAAACACCCACACACTCATGCTTAAAACTCCCCTCCCTTCACACTGAAAGAAAATCCCCTTTTTCTCCTATATAAATATCTATTTATTCACAATTCTATTAAATAAAATCCCTCTTTTGATTAAAAATTATGTTTTCAAACACAAAATACTTGAAAATACATCATTCAGAAGATAAAAACCAACAGCTTGATAACACATAAGAATACAAAAAGACAAAATAAAAATAAAGGTCCCTTCAGTAACATATCACAACGCCTAAAACCGCTTTCAAACATTGTGTACATATGTTCAAACCCGACACTTAAAATGGGTATTAAATTCTGATAATTATTAGTAGCTCCCCCTTCCCATAAACCCCACCCACATATATTAATAATAAACCAAACAATACTTCTATTAAAGCAGACTTTCTGCTGTTCTCTCAAGACAAAACAAAATAAAAAAAATCACATTTTCTTGAGATTTTATAGTTGCTGCCCCAGTTCTATTCACTATGTGTGTGAAATGTATTATTTCTTTTTCTGTTATATATATTTGTATTTTATTTTTTTTACATGTTAATACTTTTCCAGACAGCAGACAAAACAAAGACAGGGAAATAAAGGCCATGGGAGAAAAGGACCAGGACAGCATCACCCCTGTGTCGCCACCAGAAGCATGCACCACCTGCAGGAAGGGACTGACATCACAAGCTGCCGGGCCCCAACATCACCTAGCTATGGTTGGACTGGATTGGTGTTGGTCGGTGTAGTCGGTCATTCAGTCAAGCTTTTGAATTTTTTTTTTTGTTTATTTTTATTTCCTACATTGTAATGATACATTTTTTCCCCCACTCGTGTTTTTTGTTTTTTTTTGTTTGTTTTTTTTTACAACTTGCCAAGCCGCCTCTTCCCAGCCCGGATCCAGGAACCAATCCGACCATGGAGAATAAATGCTCCAAACAGCTTTAGAATTCAGGCAAAGCTGAGGAAGGAAGAATGCAACAGTTAGAGTGAACATTGTCTTTAAAGGGGAACTATTATGCTCATATCCAGCTCTACACTTTTATTCTGGGACTCCACTAGAGTAGCTTTGCATGATTCATAGTTCAAAAATGTCTTATTTATCTTATACTGGCCCTTTATGTAGCCCCTCAGCTCAGCCTCTGTCTCTTAACTGGCAGTTTAAGCTTAGTCTTTTCTGATTGGCCAGTTTTCCAGAAGCTTAGCGAGGGGCAGGTGTATCCAAGTTTATTTTGAAGAATTTGCAGGATATTATATGTATTACCTCACTGAATTAGGAGAGCTTCCTTAGCAGGGTTAAAAACTGGTTGACACAACATACTGTATGGAGATATTTGGAGCTATTTGCTCAGTGGATCAGTCAGAAATAATGCAGAGAGGAATAGTACAAACAAACAGCTACAGAAGTACTGGCCAAGAAATAGTTAGACCATGTAAACACCCAACTAAAATCACAAATGTAATTTTGTTTGTACAAATCTGAAACATACTACATGTTACTTACTGAGCTTTAATGGTATTTTTGTCTTTTAAAAAGCATCACTCCCTCCATTCCCATCAAATTAAGCTAATAAATATGCAATATGCAAACATATATATATATATATTTGTGAGAAATGTGTCTTTTCATTACAGATTATCAACATACTCTGTATGTTTTGTAAGTGCCTCCAGTAAACTTAACAGATGCTTGTTGCCTTAGTTTCAAGGCAGACTAATTCATCAGGATGACCTCTGTGGCAGGGTGTTTCCCAGCTGAGTGACAGACTAATACAATGTTGCTGCCTCAAGGCTACAAGCTGCATATTGTAGCTTTAAGTATTTGTGCACAGTAAAACCCCTCAGAATATCCACACAACCTCTCATCATAATCCTTGCATGCAGGATAAAATTATAACTGCAGCCTTCATACAGTCTTGATAGTGTGGTTTCATGAGTGTACCTGGGCCTGGGTTCTCAGTTCACTGCAGGGGTGCAGCCGGTGCTCCTGAGCAGTGGAAGTGCACATTGAGCCATTTGGCATCGCGGCGATGCCACACTCGTGTCTCCTCCGACTGGCAGGAGCGTGGCCGGCCTTGGGTGTCCATGTACTGTGTCAGGCGGATGTAGGCAATGCAGGCAGCGTCCTCCCCGATCAGATGTACGTGGGGGTTGAGGATGGTTGTGTGCACTGGCTTGCTGTTTTTACTCAGCACTGTGGAGATGAAAATATGTAGTTCAGCAATTTGTAAGTGGACATTTCAGGTGTCAATGTTAAGCTAAGTACCCAAATTTGAGAATATTTAGCATATTACAGCTGCCCTTGACAACATGTGTTGGCAGTTTTAAATCATACATTCCTAAATATGAAGGTAAAGGGAGTGCCGTACACTAATGTAGATTTTACATTATACTTTTATTGTACATTAATAAATAATCACAAAATGGTTATTTCAAACTAAACTCTTGTTAAGAGGTCTGCTGCTGGGAGCCTGAAGATTAAACAGGAACAATCAAACGATAAAATGATACAGGACTGAGCCACAAATCTGCACAAAACTGAACAACGTACAGTTCTCAAAGTAGAACTTGTGAAAGTCCATGCCCTCCACCAGGTTTCCGAGAGCCTCGGGTTCAAAAGAGGTCAGACCCGGGTCACAGATTCTCCTGTTAGAGGAAAACACAATCATAAATAAAACCTGCAGATAAGAGATGCGGAACAGATAACATAACTTTTAAAGCTTTAGTAAGATCAAGGTTTAGCACTGAGCCCAGGCGTTTTCTGCATATGCAAACTTACGTGTAAGCCTCAAAATCTCCATTGTTGATGGCTTCAATCAACTGCTCTGTCATCTTTATTATCTCTTGTTTACGAGCTGAAACCAGAAAGATGGGGAGAGGAGGGGAGGGAAAAGAAAACCAAAGGAGGTTAAACACAGTCAGAAAATCATTTGGAGGTTGAACATGCACAGCCCACTCCATGCTCTCCCTTACAAGGCTGAAACCTCTGACATTTAAAATAAGTTCATCACTTGGGCACCACCTCTGGTAAGGATCACTGTGGCATTTGAAGTTACCCTGTACAAAACATGCTGTCCACTCTCCATATTACACACAGCATCAAGAGTATTTGATGTTGTATGCAATGTTTAAGAGTCCATTTAAACACAAACTTCAACTGAGACAACTGATATAGCTCAAAATCTTTCACTGTGCACACAAACCCACACAAATGAAATGCACTGCAATTTTCTAATTGAAATACAGCAGAAAGTCACATTCTGCATGCACTCTCTGAATAAACTGTACTGAGAAGAGTGACATGCTATAAATCCCTTTTTAACTAGCATACAACTAACATCTGCTGAGCCAGAAGAATCATCTAGAAACTCCTCTACACATGCATGTCACACTCTGTTCATAAAGTCTTAAAAAATAAGGATCAAAAAGATCAGTTAATTTCCTCAAGCACTACAACTTTCTGCCAACAAGTGGCACAGAGAGTCGGAATAGACAGTCTGAACACTGCTTTCAGAGCCTTTGTACAACCTGCCTGGCACTTACTCTGCTGCAGGTTGCAGCTGCTACCAGCAGGGGCCGACAGAGCGGACTCAGGTTCAGGACAGGAACTCTTAGTTGGACTGCTCTGAACTACAGGAGCACTGCAACTACAACCAGTCTCCTGCACAGGACCAGCTGAAGGCAGGTACAGTCATTCCAGTAAGATAAAATAAGTGATAGTGAAGCTGTTAAGCCATGTATGCAACTATTTACATGGCATTTATACTGAACAAATATATCAAGCAGTGATTACAGGAGATTAAACTCATGCAGAGGAGGAGCAGCAGGTTGCAGTTAGACCTGAGAGCCAGTAGATGGTACAGTAGCACAGGAGGACAGAGGAGAGCAAGTTTAGAGAGGTTGGTAGGAAGAGTGGAAAAGAGACTGTCAACAGTTTAATTCATGTGGATCCATGAATACCACAATGTGTTTTAATTTTCAAACTAGGCTCTTTCGGTTGAATGATGTAGTGGAAAGACATGTAGTGTTTTCCGTCTGTACAATTTTTGAAACTATCGTTAATTATATCTATTTTCAGTGCACACGTTTATTTTAATAACGATACTTTGCATTTACACAGGAATTAATAAATAAATCAACTCAAGCAGGCAGAGACAGTCAGGCACAACAGACTTCTCTTGCCTATGGAGGAAAAGTTAGCAAGATGGCGACCCTACCTTCTCCTCTCAAGATTAACAGTACTGAGTGAACTTCACACTCTTTATTATTGGACATTTTAAAATCTATATTATGAAGAGGGATTATTTAATAAAGCACACATCTGGCCGAGAAGAATAAAAAAAATACCAAGAGCTGATTGATGCAATTATCCTCATAGATTATTCCAACTCTCCCAGCCTAGACCTGTACACCAAAAGGGTTAAACTACAATCTGAATTTGACTTGCTCTCTACTGGTAAAGCAGAGAGAACATAATGAATATGGTGATAAAGCCAGTTCCACTTTTAACATCGATCTGCCTGTCACTTTATACCTCAAGTCTATTGCTCCTAACTACTGATCCAACTAAAATAAGCTCTGTCTTAACTTCCTTTTACTCTAATCTCTAGAAATCGAACCCAATGTAAACAAGAATACAATAGATAATATTTTACCTTAGATATTCCTACTATGGAGTCAAATGGCAAGAAGGACTTGGACAAACCTATACAGTTTGTGGAAATAGCCACTTTTAATTTAGTTTTCCTGCCTACTATCCCTTTTATTATTAGACATAAACATGTGTAATGATTAATTGAAACAAGAATCCCCCTTTCAAACTTTCAAAGCCTCAATTTTGCTTGTTCTCAAGAAAGACAATAACCCTGAAGATTACAGCAGCTGGAGACCATTAAGTTTGTTGAATTGAGATCTAAAGCTACTCGCCGTGGTCTTGGCATGCTGTTTGGATCCTTGTCTGCCCAACATAATTTCTAAAGAACAAACAGGGTTTGTTATAGAACAGCAATTACTGTCTAATATTAGAAGACTCCTGACACCTCTCAAACAAGGGCACATTGTTAGATGCGGTCAAAGCCTCTGATTGGGTAGGGTGGGATTATTATTTTTTTCTTCTGGGGATATTTCACATCTAAATTAATTTCTTGGATACAACTCTTCCTGCTGCTTGTGAGGCAAATTAAAAGACATTAAAAGAAAGGTCTGACTACTTCCCTCTAAAAGATTAACCAGGCATAGTTGCCCCCAAATCCTTCCCATTCTTCACTGGTATTTATAGACTTTGACAGGAACATAGAGTATATCTCTATGTTGATGACATTTTGCTTTATATATTACAGACTTGGGTATTTGTTTGTATTTGTGTGCAATATTTTACGAATCTTAACAGCCTTTGGGTCATTTTCAGGCTATAACTTAAACATCAGTTATTAATCAGGCAGCTAAGCAGTTGCTGTAAGGTACCCTACTATCCTGATTGGCCAACGCTAGTTTCTGTCATTTGAGAGTCAATATTGCTCACTCACTGCCCTCTCTCCATGAGAATATTTTTACCAAGTTAGTTACTGAGATTGAACCTGATCTTAAGTGCTGACACTCTCTCCCCCTCTCTATTAATGGCAGAATCAGTTCTAAGAGACATTTTTTTTATAAAAATATATTTGCTACAATAATCACTATATCATAAGGAAGCAAACAGGACGGGAGGTCTTGCCTTGCCTAACCTTTTATTTTATTATTGGGCTGCCAATCTTTAAAAAAAATTATGTCTGGTGTCACTCTTATAACCTTGATTGGTGTTTAATGGAGGACAAGTCAGTCCACTCATCATATATGGCAGCTCTGGTCTATGCCCCTGTGACTTCTTGTTAACCCAAATACAATAGAAATACAGTTGTACTCTTTTTTTTAATGTGAAATATTCAGGCAACAATTCAAACTTTCTGCTCCCATCCCATGCAGCCCCATTTGTAATAACCACTTGTTTCCTCCCTGTAATTTAGATACAGATTTCACTTTGCGGACAGAGAGAGGCCAAGCTCGTTTCTCAGATTTATATTTAGAGGGCTCATTTGCCACTTTTAATGATCTCTGTGTCAAGTATAATTTACCCCAATCTCATTTGTTCTGGTATTTTCAAGCTCGTAATTATGCTCACACATATTTTACACCCTTCCCTCAGCTTTCAGCGGGTTCTCTTGTCATTGAGGTGCTTTCTATCCCCAAGGCACGTGATATGATCTCAATTTTGTATGACCTTATATCATCCTTGGGTGTAGGTTAGGGGTAATTGGGAAATTGAGCTTGAATAGTGGGAAAAGGCACTAGTCAGGGTCAACTCAATATCTTCATGGGCCCATCTAAATTTAATTCAGTTTAAGGTCCTTCAGCTCAAATCCATCTATTAAATCCTGGCTAAATGATTTAATCTCTTTTCTGTCGTTAGAAGAGGTGAAATATTCCTTAAGAGGTTCAACTGCCAAGTTTTACAAAAGATGGCAGCCTATTATCTCGTATATGACCATCCTTCTTATTGTACACCCCTCCACTATTTTAAGAAAGAAAGTTTTCATGTGTCTGTCTCCTTCTGAGAGTTTGAGATGGGTGGTGGGTCAGAGAACGATGCTGTTTTATTTCTTTGTTTCAACACACCAAAAAAAGGGGGGGGGGGGGGGCAATTTTGGAAGAGAGAGAGAGATTTACACTTTCTATTGAGCATTTGAATAATACTGGTTTCCAATAATAAATAATGGGCAAAAATAATTTTCAAATGAGGCCACAGTTGCTGCTGATATTGGATGTTGGAGGAGGAAGAAACACAAAGGTCAGAGCTGAGAATTTGATGAGGTGAACTGCTGCTGAATTACAGGTGGGCGGTGGGCAGTGAGGAGAAGGAGTCTGGGTCTGTTCCTCAATGGTGCTGCACTGGCTTAATGCCAAACTGTCTGTACTAGTAGACTCACAGGCAGTGACTACCCCCATCACAAGACAAACACACATATAAACATGAAGCACATTGACAGGGAGTCTTAGTGGATGTTTCTACATTATGGTGAGTGAACAAATCAATATTTTTAAATAAAATTATTTTATTTATCTACACACTGACACAGGACAGTGGTGTAGAAAACAGACCCTGGTAGAAACAAACTACTGTACACACAAAGATAATCACAGTCATCAGACAGTAAGAAATAAGCTGGACAAGCTGCCCTGGTCAACCAATCCTATCAGGTATTTTGTACTCTGAAATGAGTAACCTTTAAGCATTAAGGCCACATGGAGATCAGAAGGTTGTAAAGTTGCATCTGATTTTGAGAATGAAAGATTTGAGGTATCCTAGCAACTGTTTCTGTGACTGAGTCTCAGAGTAGATGAGAGAATGACATGACATTCATTTACCTTTCTTCCACAGCAACTTACAATAAGTGAATTCAACCTCAGACAAAGACAGAAGAAAGAGCAGGAACAACAGCCTCTCGATTGCATGTCAGTGATGATCCACTATAAGATTGAGTGCTAGTAAACCCACCGAAAGCTGCCTTAAGTGGATTAACTCTCTCAAAAGCTCTGGTCCGGGTCATTCACACGTAAACTTTAAAAAGGTTCATCCCTGGACTGAAGACGACTAATTAAAGGCTTAAGTGTCATGTGATGCCAGCATGTACACACTCACGCACACCAGCTCACAAAATGAGACTCAGGTACACACATAATAGGCAATAGTAACAGCTGCTAATCTCTCTGCATAGTTTCTCCCACAGATTCTCTAGCTGTCACCTCCTACAGCTCTGATGTAGAGCCAATATGTATAGATTGTTTATTAATTACAGAGCTTTTAAATCATTATAAATAAAGTTTTTATTGGGGGAGTTGTAGAAAAATGAAACAATCCTGATGAAAAAAACTAAAAAGGAGTGAAAATGAGTAGCTTTCAGCTTATTCACCTCTGTGTTTCCAGGTCAGATCTGTTGAGGGAGGAGGTCACAGCAGCAGATTTTATTACTACAAAGTTCCTTAAAAATGCTTTAATTGATTTTTTCTGGCCACTTTGGGTAAGATCATTTCACAACAAGCTGAAATCAGATCTTTGATGTATTTAACAAGGGCTCAGACTTAATTTTTCAATGTTTTTTTAATTAAACTGCAGGTTATTTTTTCAATTAATGAATTAATTGCTTGGATTAAAAAAGAAAATCGTGTCCTAAAAGAAAAAATGTGCATCACATTTTCTCAGAGAAATATAAGAATATAAGAAGGGCAACGTACTTATAACGAGTGAGTAGAAAGGGAGAGACTTCATTCTCAAGTGCAGTTTAACAGAATGGACAAAGCTGCGGTGACCTCCTTTTTGGTTAGGAGAGACTTAAACAAAATAACTCGCGTGATCAACTCACAGTGATGCCAACCCAAAAAAATCATAAAAGATAACAAATGGAGTCATCAGCACTCCCAAATAAGCGTATGTCACTTCTTTAATGATGCACAGCAGCAAAAAAGTGGATGTGTTTCAGCCCTAATCGCTGAGGAAACCCCAGGCCTGAACAACAGGTTACGAGCATCTGTCACCTCATACATACACTGTCTTTATATCCAAGCGATTACATCACATGTATCACCTGTAACACTCAAGGCATCTGTCCTCTAACTACAAAACTCACAGGCTTTCCTACCCTGACTGAAAACTTTACCCAGAATACCTGCATTACTGCAAATATAGACAGAAAAAATATAAGGTATTGTATTATTTCTCTTCCTGATCTAGAGTCCAACAGAGTGACAAAATACCTGGATGTGATAAAGTGAACTGAAGGAAGCATGCAGAGTAGGTGAAAGTTGGACAAGTACCTTTCCTACCTTTCATCTCCTCCTCTTCTGTGTTATTGCAGCTCTCTGTGGATCCCTGCCAAAAAGAAAGAGTCGGGACAAAAGAGAGATGGAAAGAGGAATGGATGGAAAGAGAAAAAAAGATGGATAAAGGAGGGAAAAAAGAGAAATAGCAAGACAAATCATTTTTAATGTGTAAGTGAGGCAACGGTTAGGAGGCTTTGGACAATTTGCCATTACGGAGACATATACAACCTGACGGACAGATGGATGAATGGACAACTCCCTCCCAGGAGCACAAACCAGCCAGGACAGCAGTGAGGGTAAGCGCAGACAGCCACACATATAAAAACAGACCATGTGTGCAAAGAAAGTGTGTGAGAAAGGAGTGTGCGAGTGCATATTAGTGAGAAGAAAAGTGTCAATGTAAAGAAAAGTGCGTAATAGCATTTGAATATCTAGTGGTATTAGTATTTTGCAAGCTTGTACACTAACATGACAGTGCAAGCAGAGTTGCAGTTGGTTCCTATTTTCCTAAAAAAGTCTCAAAGACATATTTGTCGTTTGCTGCCGTTATAAAAGGTTCGTGTAGGATTTTCTCTTTAAATTACGTGTGATCATGTATCAATTCTGAAGTGGACGACAGGAATAATTACAGTTTTTCACAATATTTGATTACATCACAAAATGTATTGATAAATGTGAAAAAGGGTTTAGAAATGACTTACTGATTGTGCATCTAGATTATGTATTAATAATGAATTTTGCTCTCTCTCGCCTCTATATCCTTACACAATCAATACCCACTCACACAAAAATCTTAGAGCCAGTTCTGTGTGTGTGTGGTCCTGCTTTTAAAATATTAATAATCATTTAAAGACAGAATAATGAAATAAAATTATTAATTGGCAATTTTAAATATCTTTTAGTGATTATTTTTACATTAAGTTTAGTAATACACCATGAACATTCACATTTAATTAATCCATTTCTAATAGCTTTTTTTAAATTTATCAACTGCAGAGGTCTATAATTATTCCAGGGTCCACACTGGTGCACCTTTACATCTGTTGAAATGCTTTGCTTTTGGTGATCAGAAGTGAAATGATGAAATATACTGACAGAGGTCAGCTCACATTAGGTGCATTAGGTTGTTTTAGAGTTTATTTAGAGAAACTCCTCCACAAGTGAAGTGCGAGTGTTAGTGTTAGTGGTGGCTGGTGGCTGGTGGCTGGTGGCTGGTGGCTAGTGGCTAGTGGTGGGAGAAGGAGCGGCTTACCTTGGTGCCGTCAGCTGGGTTGTGTACAACAGTTGTCTGGGCTTCCTGGGGGGAGGTAGGAAACACTTTACCATGCGGGGAGGGGATGGGTGGTTGGGGGTTCACCAGGGAAGATGTCAGGGAATACCAACATATTCCATGACTAAACACATACAAAACAGACGCATGTGCGCACACCAAAACAAAGCATGGTAGCCACAGAACAGAGGCTGTGGAGGATCTGGGTGATTACTGTAGATAGATGACTGGAGACGTCAAGTCAATCTGTGCTCATCAAGCCCATGTTTCAAGTAGCAAAAAGCATTGTGGCCTAAAGGATCTTTTTATTTTTTTTATTTTTTTGAGAGCCTCAATAATGCACGAAAACAGCCATAAACACATATTCACTTACCAGGGCCTCGACTGAGGAGGAGGGTTTGTGATTATACTGTATGTGCATGTAAGTGTGCGTGTTGGTGACATATTAATTTTTTCTGAAATGTGTAGTATATTTCATTGTTGAGCTGCAATGATAAGTTGATTAATCAATTAGTCATTTGATATAAAATGAATCTGCAACTATTTGAGTAGTAGTTTCTTTTGTCCTCTATGATAATAAACTTAACATCTTTATGTTGTCGACGGTACAAAAGACATTTTAGGTTGCATCTTGGGCTTCATGAGACATTTTTCACCATTTTCTGACATTTTATGGACCAAACGACTAATTGATTAATAGAGAAAATATCTGTTAGTTGCAGGCCTTTTTCTGTAGGCACTGAATAATTACATAAGTATTTGGAATGTCCTAATTTATAACAATGTGGTGAGGGATCACTATTTTCCTCTGCCAGATCATATCAGTGCAGCTCAATGCTTGATGGTTATCTTCCTGGTTACTTTTGCTCAATTGCTGAACGAACACTGTTTGCACTTCTCAAACTTATACCCCGTTTTTCTCACAATGTTTTCTGTGTTCCTTGAGATGTATAAATATCTTCAAATGAACCAATAATGCATTGAGTTAGCCTCAGTGAGCAAAAAATAGATTTTCTGTTGGACTGAATTAAGCTCAAATGCATTTATAAATATTTTAGTGTCTTCTTGTTCCTTAGACGTTTGACTTGAACCAGGTTGAGGGACACTTAATGTTTTGAGAAGTGCCCAAGTGTTCCAGAAAGAATCATCTAAAGGTTTGGAAGTTATGACCATGCAAATGTCTCCCATCACATCTCCCACCATGGCATGATTTTGCAGGGTGACTGTGAGTTTGTGTATGGATTATATGCCCACTCCTCATCCTCAACCTTGACCCCGCCATAGAAACATTCTGCGCAAAGCAATTCAAGAGCTTCAAGTACTGCATTTGTTTGGAAAACAAACCCATAGTGTACTCATTTAGTCAGTCAGTCACACACTCAGGTTCTTCTGATCCTCATCAGCACAGGACCCAACACCCACTAAATACAACCTTAGAACATGCAGCCCCGTCAATGACACATGGGATTATGGGTAATTTTAAGTGTTTTTATTCTTCTGTTTATTGTTAGTGGAATAGTTCATAGTATAGATAGTGGGTACATACAGTATGAGTTTATTACTGCCATAACCCACAGCTAGCAGAAGGAAAATGTTAGAAGCAAATAGAGGTGCAGCGATTAATAGATGAATGATTAGTTAATAGGAAGAAATTCATGTAAACTTCTCATTTAGATGTACACTTCAGTGCCCGTTTATTCACACACTAAAAGCAACACCAAAAAATGTAATTGTACCACTGCAGTTACCATGGTCACACTTCAACCTCTTAAAGGAAGAGATACAGCATTAAGTGTATACAATGTGAGAAGCTCACCATACCACGTCACGTAACCCAACATTTAATGCTGTGAATCTAAAATACCTGAATGTATACGGACTGCTATCCTTCTTTAGATCTGTAAGTATTACTCAATATGAGTCCAAACTTTCTACTGAGAGGCTGACTAAAGGAGCTTAGTTAAGTTTTATTTGCCCCCAGCATACTGTAGCTGTAAGCTGTAAGTCAATGGCTCCTGATTTTATGTTCCTACCTTTACAGATTGTCATTTTTACAGTTTTTAATTTGCATCTCAAGAGCGTATCAATCTCTGAATGGGCCCACAGGCATGATTGTCCCCTTTCATTTTAGGTTTAATAAAGCAACTTGCTACACAATGGGCTGGTGAGACGAGAGGTTCATATTCCATATTTCAATTCAGGGCGCTATTGTTTTTTTTAAAATGTATGGTTCAATCCCATAAAATATATGAACACAGTGGGGCTGCATCCTCACACAATAGTGATCTCTCTACTACTCCTGCTCCTGTTTTACCCAGAAGTCCTAAGCATGTACATAGCACATATCAAAGAGCAACTTACAAAAAGATGTACTAAAGGTTCAACCTTTGTGTTTTCAAGCTCTGCTTTCTACAAAAATACAATAACCATGTCGCACTTCAAAGGTAAACCATCAACAAAGCCCAGGTGACACAGTTGAATACACAAAGGAGTCACCAGGTTGTGGCTGAACTGAACCCTATTCAAGTGTCTGCTGCCATGCCACAAAATGAAAGTCATTTGTCTACCTGTCAGTGTTGTGCACTGTGTAAATATATGTATGCATGTATGTATGTTGGAGTGTCCACAGGAGATCTGGGTAAAACACAAGCCAGGAGACGCACTCAAAGCCACAAACCAGTCGTTCAATTTTAAAGTGTCAAATCCACCGCCAACATCACAGTTTGTGTTCAAAACGGAAGCAAAGAGGCAGCGGATGGAAGGACGAGAGAGAGAGGACAAATCACAGAAAAGAGAGGATTTCACTTAATATGGGGTGTGACAAAAAGATGAGGAGGAGACAGAACTTAACACTGAAAAGATGGAAACAATGAAACCAAATAGAGATGAGGTACCATTGGTGCTGACGATGACATGCTGCTGTCTTTGGTGCTGCTGCTGCTTACTACACTGTTTTTACTGTTGTTTCCCTGCGACTGGGGCAAAGAAACACAACACAGAATGACTCCTACTGCTCCAACTAGATCTAAATCATCAGCTACCGCCATTACACGGCCGGTATAGATATTCCACATGAGGTAGGTGAGCAGGATTTAAAGCTGCACAAACTGGGATCGGTGCATGTGTGCAGGAGTTTGCAGATAAACAGATTTATCTGAATCTGCACCCTGTTGCCTCATACATTTTAAAGGGCAGATGTTGTTGTTGTTGTTGTATTATCTTGTATATCTAGTGTGGACATTGCTTCAAATAATATTTCTAATCCATAACAGATAACAAATAATGTCCTACTCCAACAACAATGTGAATATACTAATCCTCTTTACTTACTTACGTTTATTTCTAGTATCAAGTCTAATGTCTACTATATAATAAATGTCTACAACTTTTGCAGACATTGCACAACATTAAAAAGAGTAAAAAAAAACAAAAAAACAGAACAGTTAGTCAGCACATGCATTTTAAAATGACAAACATATTTCCAGACTGGATTTTAAGTACTTTCCCAGCACTTTAACAAATATATAAATCAACATCTGCTGGGATTAAAAAGAGAAATCACAAGTTTGTAATCTAAAACAAGCATCAGCGATTGGCGCCCCATTTTTGAAAGCAACACAGCCAAAATACTGTATGTGTGACCAATTCAGAAAATAAGCTGATACTAATGGTTACCAGTCCAGGTCTGTGCATGCAGTGAAAGGCCTTGATGAAAGGTTTTTCTGTGGAGAATAGAGTGCGTGTGTGTATGCGTGGAGGTATGTACTGCATGTTGGTATTTCCCACTTTTAGCTCATGCAAAGTCAGCTGGAAGTCCATTTATTTTAGAGCCTGTTCGTCACTTTGACTTTGACAACTAAAGCCTCAGGTATTCATGCAAATCAAAGGATTTAGCTTGAGCAAAAACTAAAAGTTATTCTGAAGACAAAAAAATTACAATTTTTAAGCAAAGCATGATTACAAGGCTGATATTAACTAAGCACGTCCAGCAACATTTGCACTATAGGTTGAAGGAAATCATTTTAACCATTTTAACCTATCCCTGAACAGAAAATATAGTTTTGAAGAAATGAACACTTCTCTCTGTACGTGTAGTGTATTAATGGCCTCTTTGTTGAATCCTGAAAGCTGGGGTAGAGTTGCAGCCGCATAACAGAAGTGTATAAATTACAGCTAAAGATTACAGATGGAACGTGTAAGGTGAACAGGAAAACAAAGTTTGACCCGGACTCTCCCTTCAGCCTCAGGCTTACTGGAGGGGAACCAGAAAGAGATGCTTCTTGAATGCACATCAGTATTCACACAAGTGAGTTAAGAGGTGTGGAGGAATGGATTACATCAATAAAAGGTTGAGGGCAAAGTGCTAGGAGGTTTTCAGCTGTTTCCCTTACAACTCCTGCGATGAGTGAATGACCCAGTGTGATTTTATTAAGTATTTTGGCATTCTCCCCGGACTACCAGGTACATCTCATACAGAAAGACTAATGTGTGATGTTGAGAGCAACATGTTTTCCCAAGTGTCACTGTAATTCTGGGACTGGAAGAGAAATTAGGGTTTCAACTTAAAGTATAAACTCACAATTTTTCAAGTAATCTTAAAACAACAGTCATCTGCCTATTCCTCCTGTACTGACTAAGCCCTAAAATGTGTTTGCAATGTAAGTAATGGGGCCAAAATAATACACAGACCTCTTTTGAGCAAAGCTTATGAAGATATATGAGACTTCAGCCATCTGAATTAGTCAAATATAGTGGATATCTTCCACAGTTACAGTCTTTTTGTGTCTCAACAGTGTTTTCCTGTTCAGCAGCAGTGAAAGGGTCATGACAAAGAGTCTTCATTTAGGTACCAGGCTGTTGTTTTAGGGCAGACTTGATTTTTTTTAACCTTAAAGAAGTATAACTATGGAGACTAGATTTCACTAACAGGACTATTATTTATTATGAACGTCAGCATTATGAAGACTACTGGAAATCTTCTATTAGTTAGAATTCAAGTAGTTATCTCCCTCTAGATTTAGTTCTCATCTTTTATAATATTTATTGGCTCAGGAAAGGTTAGTACCACAAATAGTGACACATTCATACATGATAACTACCGAGTACAATTTCAGTGCTGTTGAAATAACTGGGGCACAGTGCTCAATGAACACTTATTTAGAGAAGAGCTGATAATTCACTTCCCTTGCACAGATTTCCCCAAATCCAAGGATCCAAGCTGCCTGTTTTTCTGTACATCACAAGATCTGTCTGAGTTTATCTTGTTTCCCTACAGCTACAAAAAAGGATGTTTACTAGACTTGAAATGTTCAGAACAGTGTGTTTGTTTACTAACTACTGTTTAATACGGCCGCGTATCAGACCCCAAACCCTTTTTTTTTGTACTGGTTGAATAATCAAATGTCAGGTCATATTTTTACTTGCTGTTATTTATTCTTTCATCCGACAATTTCTGATTTAAATCATAATATTAACATTTTTAGCCAATTTTAACCAGAAGCTTGTGTACTGTACATAGATAATAAGATTAGGGTTAGGTTATTAATGGTGTCATACATTGCACCAGATATCCAGCCCTACTGTTTTTAATGTTTTGTTGTTTGTTAGCAAGCAACAAACAGTATATGTATCATTTTTGTTGTAAAAATGCATGTAAATGAAAATAAAATATATACTAAAATATGACATATGCTATCTTCAATCTGTCATGCCTGAACTGTCTCTAATCCAACAGTGGTGATTATCTGCAGATGACCAAGACAGCCATTATAATTACAGAAAGAGGGGGAGAAAAAAAAAGAGGTCAGTCAAATGAAAAATAATGAGGATACAATAAATATGTAAAAATTGAAACAGGGAAAATGATCGTGTATTGATGTTTTACAGTGATTCGAATGCCCCTCACTCCGCTGATGGTCAGGGATGTTGGCAGGTGAGCTAAAAAGCTCTGATCTTATCCATACGCAGATGGATCAGAAAGTGGCAGAATATAACTGGGAGAGGTTTTGTGTGTGTGTGTGTGTGTGTGTGTGTCCGTCTGTGATCTGTCAGGAGCTGAAATGGTTTTGGTGGCACTCATGGCTGAAGGGGATGCAGGGATGTTGGATGAAGTTTGGAAATCCAACAGAAATCGGACAAGACGACAACTGTCATAGACAATGCCTCGAGCATCTCTGCCCCAAAAGCCAAAAATAAAAATAAAACAGACGAAGGGGAGGGGAGGACCCGGAGGCGTATATAAAGAGAGACAAAGAATGAAAAATGAATGAAAACGACATAGCCGATCTCACCATCAAACAAACACTCGAGCTGGACTTCCTTTTCTGACAGACAGCAATGGAGAGGAGGAGGAAAAAAAAAAGGGTCATCGGGAAACAAGGAACTAATTAAAATAGTAAAAAAGTGAAGCTGCCAAATTGATCCCAGTAAGAGAGAAAAACAAAACAGCTGCACAAGAACAAAGATGACACAAGGGGATACTTAAAAAAAAAAAAAAAAAAAAAAAAAAAGTCTTGAAAGCTTTAAATCATCAGTCGTGCAGTTTGTCTGTAGAATGTATTAGAGGTTATTTTGTTAAGGTATTGGTTTAGTAACTGTATGTAATTGGGATTTTGTTTTGGCCCTTGTTGATCATGGCGCTTCACTGCATGCACTGACGCTGACCGTCGATCAAAACAAAAGGAGCACATAAAGTTTGCTCGAATCGCTGTGAATCAGAGAACAAGCTGGTGATGAGAAAACAAGCATCTAAATGACATCCCTTATTTTTGAAATCTCAAAAAGAAAACGTGTATTAATCTGTGCCCCGCCTTTAACTTCTAGCACATAAACATGTTCAATTTTATCTTTACGATCATCAATCCTTTTCTCTAAGCCACCAAATATCTTATCACCTTTTAAAAAATCTAACAAAGGAGCACCAAAGCATAAATGTAATAGCACTTAAAGAACATACTGCTGTTATATCAAAGAAACATGTTATTAGTTTTGGTGAAGAAACCAAAAGAGAGACAACAGAAGGAGGGAAGAGTAAGTCAGACAGTCAGTCAGTTAAACCCTCATGAGTGTCAGAAAACTCACCTTCACGCCATCCGACTTTTTGTTTAGTAAGGTCTTGCATGCTGAAAAAAAAGAGAAATCATGGTAAGAAGTGGACACAGTTCGGGGAGTAATTGTCCAACAAACTGAACAGTTTACTGAGCCGACTGAACAAAATTAGCAAAAGAAACTCTGATAACAGTTTCTCAAGTCTTAAGTGTTGATTTCATTAATATCTCTAATATTGGAACTGTTGTTATATGAGAGATAATCCCACTCAAATGCTGCTGTAAATGAAATATTCTCACATTAACAGCACAGAAAAAGCAAACTGAAAATGAAAAGTGAAATTCTAAATGAAATTAAGTCCGTAAATAAAATTTTAACTTTTTTTTTTTTTTTTTAACTTTGTGCAGTGTTGAAGGAGGTCTTCATTCTTTCTACATTATTCATCTAAATATATAGTCACTGATACTGTTACACACCTGAGTGTTTCTGTCCAATTTTTTATTTTACTTTTAATTTGTTCAAATAGCAGTTACATTTTCTTGGTCCAATCACTTATTCATTCATACCCCAAGTTGTAAAGCAACAAATAAGTCGACCATTTCTATTTTCAATGCTCTGTTTGATGTTTTGGGTAAAATAATCCTCCACACTGAAAGAAAATTAACAGCACTAACATTTAGTGTCATAAAGCACACGACACACTTCAGTAGTTACAAACGGAGCCTGGTTCACTGCTCAGTGTGATCTCTAGACTATTTTCCTCCTTCCTGAGGGCCACAAGGGAGCAAATATGAATGATGAGAGAAAAAGAAATGAATGAGTATCTGAATTAGAGACTCTCTAGATCTATCATTCCTTGTTTAAATTATTCTCTGAAATCAATGAGTCACAAAAGAAAATATAAGTTGTTTCAGGGAAAGATAATTTATCATTGATCAGTTCATTTATTAACTGAACTGCCAGCACTGTAAAGACTTCTAAAAATGTACCAGAAATGAAGACTGTGGACTTCTCTCCAACACCATCTACTGTAATCTAACCACTTGGTGCTAAATCAAACAGTTGGTTAGCCACCTTTGGACGACATTGACATAGTATCATGTGCATGCATCTGAAAAAAAAAAACATCCATACAGCTACAGTATGACCTGCCTTACCTAGAAATGACAAAAAAACACACAACAAACAGGGAGCTAAATAAATGTCAACAACATGCATGCACACACACAAAACAGACCAAGAAACAACAACACACACATATATTTACACCAAATTTGTGTTAAAGTCATGTTCCAATGATCCTCCCTTACCTTCCATTTTAAAAGGAGGAAGGAGCAATGAAGAAGGTGAGAAAACAGTTATGTATTTAATATCTGCATCTTAACATCTGAACACAAGCCAAAATTGAAAACTGCAGAGTTGTACTGTGTTAAAGGGAACTCTTTAGTCATTTTCACACAGGTGGTGGGATTCATGCGATGACGGTGGCTTATCAACATGTCTGGCATGCAGCATCCACTTCAAAGTCTTTATCTCAAAAAGTGCCAAGGAGTGCAACAGTTCAACAGTTAGTAAGTAGTATTTAAGTTTCAGGACATCATCTGTGCAAACCCAAAATCAAATTCACACTGCATGTAACAACACTCAATCTTACTCAATGGGTGAAGAAATTCAAGGCAAGTCCATTATTAACAGCTTGGTTAAACATCCACTTGTCAATTAAATCGTGATTTCGGCCTTTAAGCAAGCAGCTCGTCCTGTCGCGTGAATGACGATCACCATTAAAGGGTCAGTATGCTTCAAACCAATTAGTTGCTACGACATCTGAAGGCCCGCTATTGTAACAGGGTCTGTATAGTGTTTGATTTTAGAAAGTTTATAGCTAGTGTACAAAACATAACTTTTGTTACAGTTACTTAAATTGTAGATCTATGAATAAGCTTTTCAGGATTGTCCTAATAGCCAGCAGAATAGTTTGCAAACCCCAAAAGTCCTTGATTCAAGTCTTGTATGAAAGGGAAGAGGAAGACAATTAAAAGCATCCTCACAGAGAGCTATTCGGCCACCTCTGGAAACAAAAAATATTGTTATTCAGAGTGCCAGAATTCTTTACTCTGTAAAGTGACTGATGAGATTCAAGCCACAGACATGACATAAATGATTGTGTAAATGTGTAGTGTGACCTTGTCTTGTGTATGTTTGTTATACTGATTGCTTTATTATCTCTTTCTTACAAGAATCAAATGTAGTGTTCTGTATGTTTTAGTGAGCCAAAGACAATTTTCCACAACCCTGCTGGACAATATAGATTATTCTATTCTATTCCACTTGTAATGTATCCAGTTCATTAAAGATGTACCTGAGGTATGTTCTTATGATGTGCCATGTGCTCTTTATTAAATTACTACCTTTGTAAAAGTATTTAAATGCTACTATAAAGTGTAACAACTGTGCTTGATGGTTCAATTTATGTGAAATAGAAAGCTAGCTAACCATTGTGTAAAAATAACTTGTTGAACCTTTATAGTCTGGTGGATTTGAGTTGACAGCAGTGAGGTAACTGCATGACTAAACAGCACAGATATTCTGCTCATATCTCATCCATCATTTCTCTACCCAACACAACACAGAGCCAAGAGGTTGTTTCACTAGCCAAATTCAGTGGTGTCTGGCTGAGCCAACGTACATCAAGTTAGACTAACATGGAGAATGGCTAAACATGACAAACTGTACATATGTGGATAACACATACAAACTTTTAGACAGTGGGACATGAATATGCTTGTTTAAATTCTTAGTTTCTGGAAGTTAGATGTCGGAAACGTGTGAAAGGTGCGTTTTTCATTTGACACTAAGTTAGTTTGAAACATACTGATGCCTTGAGGTTTCTTGTGGTTTTGTCTATTCACACAAAAACAACGCAGCAGGCAGGAGAAGGGAGGAGACAAAGAGATAGAGTTAACAGAAGACACTGTGCATTCTGTTTATCCAACTTCCCATGCAGGTTGGCATCCTAAACTGTACGCTTATACACATGCTTGGCTGGCTTTTAAGTGCCAGAGCCATGCAGAGGGAATGTTGCAGCGAGCACAGGCAGGCATCGACTGGGCATCGGCCAAGTACTGTAGATACAAACTGATTCAGAGGAGGCAAAAATGAGTATTACGGATTTGAATGTTAGCGTGTCTATTTGTATTTGGGGAATAAAGGATTAATATGGTTATGATGCAGAAGAAAAGATAAGCAGTATGCACCAGTTGTGTTAATGCAGAGATGTGTAAACAGAGCTTGGCCAGGGAAGAGCTGCAGTCGTTAGAAGGAGGTCAGAGGGTCATGCTGAGTGTCAGTTAAATGGCTGTTATGTTCGACACAGGAAATTAAATAGCCAGTCCTGGAGAGGAGCTCTGCTCATCAGAACATCAAGACACGCAGTGATACTAAAAGGACCAGAGCTGAGCTTCGTTTGTGGTTTCTATTTATAAGTTTGTGTGTTTGAGGTTGTGTAAGATGCCCCGGTGCAAAAACGACCATTCAAAAGTTGTCCATCAGTGTGCAGGCAGCAGGCAGCAGGTGGAGGGGTACATGCCAATAGCCTGAGTAAAAATTTGGCAGTGCCCAACTCAACTCCCCCTCTAGCAGACGTACCTTCCTGTGCCATTGCGGCTGTGCTGGTGGTAGCGGCAGGGCTCGTATGCTGCCGTCCCACTATTGGACAGAGAGGGATTCAATGTGGAGGCACAGGTGGGACAATAGCCTCACTAAAGCCTGACAGCCTTTGGATTTCTTGACGTTGAATAAAATCCAGAGTGACAAAACATGTCCTCTAATACAAACTCCTTTATTATAAGGATGAAGGGAAGCATCAAACAGGAAATTCTCTGCGCACCAAAATACCTGTGCCCCCCCAAAATCATCAATCTTATTTCCGAGGACATTCATTTGAGAAACCTGCCAACAGTTACGTAACAAAGCAATTCAGAGGTCTGGCCCGTCTGCTTTCAGTTTCTCAGTCTAGATCAATCTTAACCAGAAAGCAGTTGGCTGTAATGCACAGGAGCTGCTTTACTTACATGAAAGCATATCAACACAAGGCCAGTAGCATCAATGCATTAGCTTGCTAGGCCATCATCCAGCCCACATATTGGGTGTTCAATCAAGAGTGCACTGTGTCTCAATGATCAAACTGCTTACAATGAGGAAATCTGAGCCAAACCCCTGAAGTGCGAAATCAAAACTGCAGACAAAGTAAATGTGAACAAGAATGAAAATGTGTGGTTAAGGGAATCAGACTCAGGCTAATAAAAAGATAGATCACAGACAAGAAGTACAGCAATCATGAGTATCATTCAGCTTCTTTGAGATATCTAATCAGAAGGAGTACTACAGATATGATTAGATTATAATTATAATGACAGAAAATGTGTTTTTTTCCTGATCATCTTTATTCAAATATTATCTACATCATTGGGCCCTATTTGAAACCTATGGGGCACATCAAATTGACTTTTCATAAGCAGTAAATATCATTGCCAAAGTCATCCTCACCTGAGAAGTTCCTGGACACCAGCATCGTTGTGAGGATAGCTCCCTAAAGAGACACGAAAATCAATATTATAACGATTTCAGTAGCAGTAACAGTGGGTCAGTGTGTGTGTATGTGTGCTTGTGTGTGTGTGTGTGACTGTGTCTGTCTGCACTCACTTTGAGTTTCCTCCTGGCATTGAACTTGCGCAGGCATTCGACAGTCTCTTGACGGTGCATCATGGAGGCCACAGTGGAGCGTTGCTGCATGTAGAGGAGAGGAAACAGCAATTAATACACATTGTTTAAGGGTAACAGTTAACCATGTCAGACACTGCAGCAATAACGTTTGTCTTGCAATAAGATTTTAATTGACACCTGGCTCCACATACTTTTTGTGTCTTACATCTGAACTCTGAAGCGCGTATGAAACAATTAACTGAGAGCTTTGAATGTGCTTTAGTCTATCCAGAAGTATCAACTTTGTTCAAGTATACAATGTAGGTCTCTCTGTCCAGCAGTCTATGGTTTTAAAAGTAGACTACTGGATGTGACTGTCATGCCAAAAATGAAACTCTTAAGATATTTTACAAGTATCATGGTGCCTTTTGGTTTTCCTAAACTGAGTGAATATATGACTTTACATTGCTTAATAATAAGGTAAGTCATGCAAAAAATGTGACAGTTGTATTTGAAGTTGGTAGCAACACCCACACCAGTATTTTACATGCTGGAAAATATCGATTTTGAAACCAAATAAGAAGAATGGTGTCACTTACGCAGACCCAAGGATGCTTGATGGCCTGGTCGGCGGTGATCCTTTTGGCAGGGTTAATCGTTAACATCTGATTGATCAGATTCTTGGCCTCGGGGGTCACTGTGTCCCACTCTGGAGATGGGAACTGAAAGAAAGAGATTGTGATGACGAAAAGTTAAGAATGCATATCACACTTATTATGCTTTTAATTAATATTTTATCACAAATAACTGAAGAAGCTCCGTGGTTTTCAAACTGTGGTGGATAATTTAACATGAAGCACTTCAATAGTAACAGGTGGAGTTTTCAAAGTCAGTGTAGTTTGTCTCACTTCAGTCATCCATCCGCACATCTTTTCAAGTAGCATGAAAATATGTTTACTACTGAATATCAAAGCATGTTTTCACAAGACATTTACTGAAAATGTCTTGTGAAAACATGTGTCAGTTGTCAGTTACTAACAAAATAAAAATACAAGACTCAAGGTATCTGCATGACAGTGATGCTATTCAAGAACTGCACAGTATTACAAGTGCTTGTCACCATCATTACATATCAATGGTCATATTATGCACATTCATTAGAAGTGGTTGCTTCCAATTATGGAAATGAATACGGATAATACATTCCTATCTCCCAAAGGGATATGACAAGATCTGACAAATAAACCTATTGCTCTCATATTGTATCTTTTTTCTGTTGTGAAGATGGAAATTATGCAATATCAAGTAGCAAGCAATTAAAAACTAAATGTAATTTCAGAATTACTTGTGCGACAGAGATTGATGTTTGTTATTTGACTTGAACTGAGCTTTTCAAGAAAGGTGTCTTGCAAGGCTCATGAGGAGATGCTGTGTTTGTTTTTCACATTCATGTAAATAATATTTTAAACAGGAAACCAAAATTTGGATGAATTCTGTGAATAATTAAATGAAAGCAGGCCACAAGGATCCACACGCTTAAGAATGTCAAAATGTCAAAAGACACACTAAGTCGGCCTATCTGGGATGAGCCTGTGAATACTGTTCATTAAAGCTGCATTAATCAGCAGTAAATGAGCAACTGTTTACTGACAAGTTTGCCAAACCAACTTTATAAAAGCCATAATATGTAAATGTCTGTTCAGTTTCTACAGTTGCCCCAGAGTGGTCACTTAAAGAGCTTTGATTGTGTTCACAGACTTGGAATTACAGTACAAATATATATATATATATATTTCCTGTGTGATTCAACATCTAAACATAGGTTATAAGTTTAGGGAGTGAAGTTTGAAGCATGCAGAGACTGATGTTCAAGTGTGAATGATAACAGTTGATTGTGTCCTTATGGAAAATAAGCGTGCAATCGTGTCCATGGCTCAGTTATGTTGCAGTCTATAATTATTAAGATTTATTCCACGTCATCATCATATCATGTCAACTTTTTCCAGACAAACTGTTGCACTGCTGCACATGAAAACACACATGTAGGTGTGGAGGGAGGAAATAAGAATATATGAGAGAGGTACTCACATCGTATGCACCGGCCTTGATTTGTTGGTACAGTTTGTGTTGGTCCTCGTCCCAGAAGGGAGGGTAGCCAACCAACAAGATGTACAGGATCACCCCTGACACACACACACACATACACATTCGACATTAATACATTGTATATACATATTTATAAAACATGCATGTAAAAGGTGAGGTCTGACTAACTGACCGCATGCCCATATGTCCACAGGCTTGCCGTACGGGTCCTTTCTCAATACTTCTGGGGATAGATAACCAGGAGTTCCTGCGAAACCTGTGAAATCAAAAACATACTTAATGTGAAATTTGTCTTGAACTCTTTTTTTTTTTAATGACAAAACAATATTGATATCCACCATTTATAAGATTTATAAGCCTGTCTGACATTTGTACCAGACATTACAAAAAGTGTAACGGTTTCTGTTTTTAGGACAGACAAATGAGCACAATTATCTCCACATTTCTCCTTCACTTTACCCTCTTCATCTTCCTCTTGTTCTGTTCCTCTTCGATCTTTTTTCACAAGACACACAAACTCAATACTGTCCTATTTATACCTGTGTTAAATGTAAAACTAATATTTACAACAATAATACCTTAATATAACTTCAAATGTGCAACAATTTTTCAAGAGGTTATTTACCAACAGTTCTTTAAAAACAGCATGGCCTACATTTGTTTCCCACAGAGAGATTTTTTTTCATAATATGCATTATGTATTACTGTTCTCTTATACAATAACAAAAACGTAGGTTATGATAATCATTATTTACTGAAACACATACTGATTCAGTACAGCAGTGAGGCTGGTTTTCTTGTGGCTGAATGCAGAGTAAAAACAGAGAATAAGGTTTGAGGTTTAAATAATGTTTTTTCTTACCAAACCATGCCTGTTGGTCCCCCTGCACTTCAATGGCCAAGCCGAAGTCTGCAAGCTTCACCGCTGCTCCCTTCATCTTGCTGGCCAGGAGCAGGTTCTCTGGCTGCAGCGCACACACACACACAAATTAATTAATTAATTATGAAATACATTCACGAGCCCTGCAACTAGGGACTGCCTCCAATATGTACTTATTAATTTTCTAATGATGATCTATACATGTGCAAAATGTCAAAAATAAAGACATCCCACAATACATAACCACAGATCAAAGTGATGTAACATTTCAGATTTTGTCCGACCAACACAAAAAAAACCAAATGTTTTAAATTTCCAATGAAATAAAAAAAAAAACCCACTCAAACCATCACATTAGAAAGGCTACAATTAAATGTTTGTGTCTACACTTTCAGACATAAAAAAGTCAGAATCAGTTGTTATTATCAAAACAAAAGTCAAATATATCCTCATATAAACTATAAAGCTTTGTATGGCACAAGCTAAATCACAGGACTGTTGTAAGCGACTAGATTAGAAAACCACATTCAGTCAGGAAATGTTGTGTCTGTCTGCATGACTGGATGAGCTGCAGGAGCATGATGACATCTACAGTAGTAATGAGGCATGATTTGGTCAAGCAGGCGACAAAGGCATCCCCCAAAGGAAAGACCATTGCAATATTTAACAGCATTTTGACACTGTCCTCCTGTTCACACAGTCATGCAAAACTGTCAGCGCTTGACAGAGATGAGGATATATTATTTTAGCTGTCTATCTTGCCTCCCTTATTTGTGTCTCTTAACTTTGAAGTTCCTCTCACTTAACGAATAGAGGAGAAGAAGAAACATGTCAGGTCAAGCCTAATCTGATGTGAGGTCAGTGTGCTGATTATAACTGCACAGCTGTTTTAGCTTTACTTGTTTTAGGTCTTTATTTCTTCATAATATAAAGTTTGTTTTTCTTTGCCTGGTGGCTCAGTGGTTAGGGCTCTTTCTTCATAACAAAAGATCCAAGATTTGATTTTAACAGTCAGCTTTAACCTTTCTTGGTCAAATCGAATATTTTCATTCACGTCACCCGGAAACCCAAACACCAAAACCTTCTCAGACTTTAAATAAAGTCTCATGTATCATAAGTTAAATAATAAAGGGCTCTGTATGCTGTGTAAGGACAAGACTCAGTGGGCTAAACACAGTGTCTATGTGATTGTTCACTTTTTCTTGGCAGCTCTGTCTTTTTTTTCTTCTTTGACTGCGTTTTTATAATTGCGGATTTCCCCGTCGTCATTTTAGTATGAATTCCCCAAAGTGTATTTGCAGAATTTCTGAATAAACCCCTACACGTCAGATTTGACCAGTTTTTCACATTTGAGAGCAGTAAAAAAAAAACACCCTAAAAACCATTCTTTTAAACTTGTGAATTGAGGTCAATAGTTTTCTCAGTAGTTTCTCCTCGCGGCCTCCTTGGATAGATGGATGGATTTCTGACACTTGTACCTGTCTTTGTGCTGCAAAACTGTTCTTTTCATCTGTCAGTCTCTCTTGCCCTCTCTCCACTGACTTATATATCCTTCCATCCCTCCCTCCTTCTATCATTTCTCCCCTCTATCGAGCAAAGCTGAAACAATGGCAGAGAGAGAGAGTAAAAGGGGGAACTGCACAGGGACAGAGTGCTGGAGTGAAGGCAACAGACGAACACAGACAGATAGAGATAGATAGATGGGAGGTGGCATAATGAGTCCCTACGCTGGCGCTGCAGCAGCCGGGTGACCTCACCCCACAGTTACCATGGCAACCCAGTCTGCCACCAGCCAACAGCTCTCAACTCTTTCTCTCCAATTCTTGTTTTCCCTTCAGCAAGTGGCCCTCCCAAGATGACAGGGAGGCAAAAATATGATGTGTGTGTGTGTGTGTGTGTGTGTGTGTGTGTGTGTGTGTGTGTGTGTGTGTGTGTGTGTGTGTGCACGCGAGGTCACACCTCTCCACGGCACACTTCGTTGGTAATATTAATATTTTTATGTGTCCAATACAGATGTCGCTTCTGGCAGTTTCATCCTCTGGAGTTCTTTGGAAAACATAAAATAAAAACAGATGTAACCTCCTTTTTAGTTGTCTAGTGAGGAAACTGAATTTTTAACATCTTACAGCAGTATGAATTGATTGATTGGTTAGGGGCGACTGTGGCTCAGGAGGCTGAGTGGGTTGTCCCTTAACAGCAGGGCTGGAGGTTTGATCCTCGGCTCTTCCTGTCTGTCTTTTGAAGTTTGCTTGAACAAGACACTGAACCCCAGGTTGCTCCTCAAGGTAAAGCCAGCTGTCTCGCCATAGCAGCTCCACCACCATTATGTGTGGGTGAGTGAATGGGAGGCAAAAATTATTAAGCACTTTGTCTGTTATGGTAGAAAGGCGCAATGCAACTGCAGTCCATGTACCATGATGTTTCTGGCCACTTGCAGTGCTGACATAACATCACCTTGTAAAGTTGTGGTGGCGTGTCTGGACACCTGACAAATGCCAATCCAATATATTTTCGACTTTCAGGTCTGAGTTGGTCTTTAACAACTCCTCAGGGAAATAAATATCCAGCTATTCAGTTGCTGAACGCTTCACTACAGTTTGTTCACCAGCTTGTCTGCTGTTTGGTGCTGGGCAGAAAGTGCACAGTGGGTTTATTACAGCTTTTTCACAGTCAAACTGGCTGCCTGCTGTTCTGGAGACGAGGTTATGAGATGCTAAAAGACACAAAACACTCCGTAGATCAGAGTGGAACTGCAGTCAGGTGATAATTTTCTGCAGGTTCATCACTATAAATGACATCTTTCACATTACATATAGTTATTTGATCCATTGTTAATATAAAAAATTGATTAGTGAAGCTTTAATCGCTTTAAGGTTGGAAACATCATTTTATTGCAAGCTATCTGACATAGAGCTGCAATGATTAGTCAGTTATTGTATAGCCAAATCGATAGAATTAAAGAATCTATTCCCAACTATTTTGATATATTTTATCAATTGTTGAGAGTCATTTTCCAAATTCTCTGATTCCAGCTTCTCAAATGTGAATATTTTCAGTTTTTTCAAGTCTTCTTTGACAGTACATTAAATATTCTTGGGTTGTGGACTGTTCGTCAGGACAAAAAACCAAACAACAATTGATGAAATTCAAGAAAATAATAGATTAATCAATAATGACAATAATCACTTGTTGCAGGCCTTGCCTGACTATACCGATATACTGTATATTCTGTATCAGCTTGCTTCAGCTCTTTATTTGACTTATTATGGGGATAATGCCAAATACATGCAATGTTATGCAATCACAAATATCCATTGGCCAAGTCACCATGTTTGGCTGAAAGAGTCCACAAAATGGAAAGAATCCAGATTAAATAATACACAATTCCCCAAACATCAGTCTGACATATCGGTATGGTATCTTTGGAAACTCTGATCCCCTCTAAAATTTAAAATAAACTTCTGTGGGTTTAACACTGTTTGGCTGAGCAGAATGAGTTTGTAATGGCTGTCTCATCAGCCAGTCAAAGAGATTTAAAATGTGAACTCTAAATATATTGATTAGTGGTTCATTATAACATTTAAGTGTTATGTAGCACAGAGCGAGCACTGTACATTAACTACTCATTTAATTTATTTCTATTCTATCATCTATTATTTTAATACTCTTTACTCTTAAAGTTCATTTGATACTGCAATCCATACTGTACTGTGTGCAAGCTGAAAATCAATGAAAAGTAACACAAGTTGATTTACACCACTCTCACACCAAGACAGATTGTTAATTTTCCAATTATTTGATTGTCTTCTTATGCTAGAGTAATGCTTTAATGTTGCTCTATCACATATAAATAGATTATTTAGTAAACTATTAAAGTTCAGGACTCTGACCTTGGTATTGGAAGAAAAAAAAAGTGGTACAATTATCCAGGTGTTCAAATTTCAGCTATATTATTAACATTTAATGATACAGCTGATGAGGTCACAGTGCTGTTGGTTTTCTACCAGGGGTGCACAATTTTGCTGCAAGGGAAATCGTCACTGGCCGTCATCTCACCCACCGACCTGCTATTAATAGCAGCTGGTCTGCTTTCGTCACTCCGCAGCAGTGCGGGAGGCAGAGAGGAGGGAGGGGAGAAAAGAGGGAGAGGGAAAGAGAGTAAAAAAAAAAGGAGAGGAAAAGGGGGGTAGATGAAAATGGGTAGGGGGGTGCAAATATAGATGGAGATGGGAATAGCAAAATAAGGGGTGGAGGGAAGCAGGTGAATAAAGGGAATGATGACGCTCATCCTTTAAGTTGTTCTTAACGTCACTGCATGACGTCTGCGCAAATGTGTGCATGTGATTGCAGACCTGTTGTGAATTTCCATGCATCCTTTTCATCTCCACTCACAACACAGACCAAAATAGATTCCTGCACAACTGGTATGTTAGACGGTACAGACGTTCACCACCGATACATAATATCTCACCTTAAGGTCCCTGTGCACGATGTCATGCTGGTGGATGTGACTGACGCTCTCCAGGATCTGATTGATGCAGTGGCTGGAAGAGACAGAGGAGGAGGAGAAATAGAGGACACATCTGTCAATCCACAGCAGCTAGATGACAATGGAGTGCAGACTGAAATGTGGACAAAGGAAAACACTCAACATAATGTCCTTTGAATCAATTATATTCGAGCTTGAATTTGTACAACATGAAAGGTGAAGCAAAAGACACGTTCGGAAATCCGATCAAATCAATACAAGTCAACTTGTGCCCAACAAGGTCAAACCTGAGAGGAATAATGAACTGGGAAAACAGGAGAAGTGCTGAGATAAGACGAGGAGAAAGAGTGAAAGACAAGATATAGAGAAGTTTAAGATGTCAAAATAAAACAAAAGGTTGGTTAAAGTTTCCACCCTGCAACACTGATCAATAACGGCCAGCTCTTCAATAGACCACAAAATGATGAACAATTTAAAGATTAGCTACCACAGTCTATAACCAAATGACTGTGGTCACTGAGAGCATTGACCTCAACCCTAACGAGCACCTTTGGGATGAACTGGTACATTGACTGTGACATCAGTGACCGACCTCACTAATGCTCTTGTGGCTTAATGGCAGCAAATCACTGCAACCAGGGACCTGTCTCACTAAAATGCACCATGAGATCGATTACTCTCACTCTTTTTTTATCACGTTGCAGTAATTAAAATAATGGCCACGTTTGAGCCCAGTAGTAGGACTGACAAATTAAAAGCATTTGATGAAGATGCTTTTGGTAGTTTTGTCCCCAAACTGAAACATTTGAGGTCACCTGTTAAAAAGCTTTTATCTAGAATCTGTGGTTATTACCCCAGTGCCATTTCTTAATCATGTACATTACTGCTCAATGTTACAGGAACATATTATTATTTGGGTCCTTCCTCTTTTTAAATGTCATATAATATTTTAACTGTTTAAATTATCTGCTCTTCTCTTGTTGCTGTATTTTGTGCATGAAAGGTGCAACATAAATAAAGTTAATTATAATTGTTACTTATTAAGAACATTATGATTTAAGTATAATTCATTATTATTCATGAAATGTCATACTTACAGAATTAGCAAAATGCATGTAAGAGACCTCGTAGAAGAGAGGAGGCTGTTACAGCAACACATAATGCCAATGGTTTAGGAATGATGTAGAGCAGCAACAATTAGTCAATTAATTGATTAGTCAATTGACAGAAAATTAATTGCCAATATCTTGATAATCAATTAATTGTTTTGAGTCCATTTTTAAGAGAAA